>NC_138230.1:35333765-35430122 GCF_964197995.2 Scardinius erythrophthalmus
AGGAATAGACACAGTTTCTATGCAATGTTCTAAACTATTTATATCAGTTAAATTGGTGCAGCAGAGACTATGATTTGGACTTTTGGTTACTAGTCAAAAGGTATTTAACATTTTGGAGATGTTATCTGACAGAAGATCCGATCCGAATCTGCTTGGGTGTAAGCCATCAGCACGGTAAAGCCTAGGACGCTCCCAAAACAGATTCCAATTATTTACAAAGAGAAGTTTCTGCTCATTGCACCATGACATTAACCATTCATTAAGCGCAAATAATCTACTAAACTTTTCATGACCTAGTCGGTACGTGGGAAGCGGTCCTGACACAATAATCGTTATATCAGGCGATGTGCTGCGTACCATATCGATCAGATTCCTGAAGTCTTTCTTCAGAACTTCCGTCTGGCGCAGTCTGATGTCGGCCCCTCCCGCGTGCAGGACAACAGTTCCGACGCGCTCGTTCAAAATCTCGGGAACGTGAGCAGCGATTTCAGAAACACGAGCACCAGGAAAGCAGTGACTATGCACCTTACTTTTATTTAACGTAGCGTGTACGTGTCGAACGATGGAATCGCCGATGATCACAGCATCGCGTTCTGTTTCGCGAAGAGGGGAGAAGCGGTTTTGTGTGGATATCTCGAAAACCGGGAGGGTCGGAGAGAGTTTTCTTGGTCTAGACCTGGCTCGCGTCTTCCGCTGCGGAAAAATCCAGGCTTCGTGATGGCATGTTGGAGCCGGAGTGAACGAGACCATGGCTGATCGCGACCTCGACGTTCGGGACCGATGTTGAGGAACGCACGGAGTAGACGAGGTCGGAGTCATCGGGTTAGTAACGTTAGTCTCTGATTTGTGTGCCTCGGCACGTGATGTTTCAAGAGCTAACCGCCGGTCTATCAGCTCGGCTTTTCTTACTAAAAGGTCGTGGATCTGTTTCTCAACAGCTTCCAGCTCAGACTGCACCGCGTGCAGCTCAAATGTGTCCTCACCTGCACCAAAAGGTAGACTACTTACATTTGATATATTCGCCATTTTAACAGATGGACAGTGAGTTAAGTTAGCAACGACGCTACCAGTGGTGCTATCAATATTAATACTAATTTATGGCTTAAGTCTTGGATATAATCCGTTTTTTCAGTGGTATGGGTGTAGAGTAGACGCACGATAGGCGAAAAAATGTTTGTTTGTAAATGAGTGCGGAGAAGACGCGTTCAGCCATGATCCACGGACGTAACCTATAAGAGTATCCAGCGAGTATCCAGCGGTGCAGTTGTATCATTACACTGCAATAAAGGTATAATAACACAATGTATCATTATACTGTAATAAAGGTATAATAAGACAATGTATCATTACACTGTAATAAAGGTATAGTAAGACAATGTATCATTACACTGTAATAAAGGTATAATACCACAATGTGTTATTACACTGTAATAAAGGTATAATTACACAATGTATTATTACACTGTGATAAATGTATAATAGCACAATGTATTATTACACTGTAATAAATGTATAATAACAAAATGTATTATTACACTGTAATAAAGGTATAATTTCACAATGTATTATTACATTGTAATAAATGTATTATAAGACAATGTATTTTTACACTGTAATAAAGGTATAATAACACAGTGTATTATTACACTGTAATAAAGATATAATAACACAATGTATTATTACATTGTTATAAATGTATAATAACACAATGTATTATTACACTGTAATAAAGGTATAATAAGACAATGTATTATTACATTGTAATAAATGTATAATAACACAATGTATTATTACACTGTAATAAAGGTATTATAAGACAATGTATTATTACACTGTAATAAAGGTATAATAACACAGTGTATTATTACACTGTAATAAAGGTATAATACCACAATGTGTTATTACACTGTAATAAAGGTATAATTACACAATGTATTATTACACTGTGATAAATGTATAATAGCACAATGTATTATTACACTGTAATAAATGTATAATAACAAAATGTATTATTACACTGTAATAAAGGTATAATTTCACAATGTATTATTACATTGTAATAAATGTATTATAAGACAATGTATTTTTACACTGTAATAAAGGTATAATAAGACAATGTATCATTACACTGTAATAAAGATATAATAACACAATGTATTATTACATTGTTATAAATGTATAATAACACAATGTATTATTACACTGTAATAAAGGTATAATAAGACAATGTATTATTACATTGTAATAAATGTATAATAACACAATGTATTATTACACTGTAATAAAGGTATTATAAGACAATGTATTATTACACTGTAATAAAGGTATAATAACACAGTGTATTATTACACTGTAATAAAGGTATAATAAAACAATGTATCATTACACTGTAATAAAGATATAATAACACAATGTATTATTACATTGTAATAAATGTATAATAACACAATGTATTATTACACTGTAATAAAGGTATTATAAGACAATGTATTATTACACTGTAATAAAGGTATAATAACACAGTGTATTATTACACTGTAATAAAGGTATAATAAGGCAATGTATCATTCCACTGTAATAAAGGTATAATAAGACAATGTATCATTACACTGTAATAAAGGTATAATAACACAGTGTATTATTACACTGTAATAAAGGTATAATAAGACAATGTATCATTCCACTGTAATAAAGGTATAATAAGATAATGTATCATTACACTGTAATAAAGGCATAATAAGACAATGTATCATTACACTGTAATAAAGGTATAATACCACAATGTGTTATTACACTGTAATAAAGGTATAGTAGCACAGTGTATTATTACATTGTAATAAATGTATAATAACACAATGTATTAATACATTGTAATAAATGTATAATAACACAATGTATTATTACACTGTAATAAAGGTATAATACCACAATGTGTTATTACGCTGTAATAAAGGTATAATTTCACAATGTATTATGGCACTGTAAAAAGGTAGAATCACACAATATATTATGGGACTGTAATAAATGTATAATAAGAATGTATTATTACACTGTAATAAAGGTATAATAACACAGTGTATTATTACACTGTAATAAAGGTATAATAAGACAATGTATTATTACACTGTAATAAAGGTATAATAACACAGTGTATTATTACACTGTAATAAAGGTATAATAAGACAATGTATTATTACACTGTAATAAAGGTATAATAAGACAATGTATCATTACACTGTAATAAAGGTATAATAAGACAATGTATCATTACACTGTAATAAAGGTATAATACCACAATGTGTTTTTACACTGTAATAAAGGTATAATAAGACAATGTATCATTACACTGTAATAAAGGTATAATAAGACAATGTATCTTTACACTGTAATAAAGGTATAATAAGACAATGTATCATTACACTGTAATAAAGGTATAATAAGACAATGTATCTTTACACTGTAATAAAGGTATAATAAGACAATGTATCATTACACTGTAATAAAGGTATAATAAGACAATGTATCATTACAATGTAATAAAAGTATAGTAAGACAATGTATCATTACACTGTAATAAAGGTATAATAACACAGTGTATTATTACACTGTAATAAAGGTATAATAAGACAATGTATCATTACACTGTAATAAAGGTATTATAAGACAATGTATTATTACACTGTAATAAAGGTATAATAAGACAATGTATCATTACACTGTAATAAAGCTATAATACCACAATGTGTTATTACACTGTAATAAAGTTATAATAAGACAATGTATCATTACACTGTAATAAAGGTATAATAAGACAATGTATCATTACACTGTAATAAAGGTATAATAACACAGTGTATTATAACACTGTAATAAAGGTATAATAAGACAATGTATCATTACACTGTAATAAAGGTATAGTAAGACAATGTATCATTACACTGTAATAAGGGTATAATACCACAATGTGTTATTACACTGTAATAAAGTAATAATAAGACAATGTATCATTACACTGTAATAAAGGTGTAATAACACAGTGTATTATTACACTGTAATAAAGGTATAATAAGACAATGTATCATTACACTGTAATAAAGGTATAATAACACAGTGAATTATTACACTGTAATAAAGGTATAATAAGACAATGTGTTATTACACTGTAATAAAGGTATAATAGCACAGTGTATTATTACACTGTAATAAAGGTATTAGGGCTGACTTCTAATAGTCGAGGATTCGACGATTCGATTCGGAGAGGTCTGATTCGACTATGAACCTCATAGTCGAATACATGGGCGTCAGTTTGGTTTGAAATGTGCTGGGGACAGGGACGCATTCGCATTTTCAGAAGGGCTGGGTACCATTTTTATTTTATTTTTTCAGGTCATGTTTTGAAAGACGATGTCCTGTAGCTTACTAATGTAAATAAATAAAAATGTATTCAAAAATCTGCTTCACATTTTCAGCAGGGCTGCGGAGCGGCTGTGAGTTGACTCCACACGGTTCTCATGTGCGTTAAAAGCTTTACATGGTTTAATGTACCTAAACAATGATTACCAAATTCCCCTCTCATGTTTCTCCACATAACCACTTAAAATGATAAAAAAAAATCGAACCCAGAGTCCAATTATTATGGACTTTATCTGATATTAAGCGTTTCTGCTTCACATTTTCAGCAGGGCTGCGGAGCGGCTGTGAGTTGACTCCACACGGTTCTCATGTGCGTTAAAAAGCTGACTCCACACGGTTCTCATGTGCGTTAAAAAGCTGACTCCACACGGTTCTCATGTGCGTTAAAAAGCTGACTCCACACGGTTCTCATGTGCGTTAAAAAGCTTTACGTTGTTTAATGTACCTAAACAAGGATTACCAAATTTCCCTCTCATATTGCTCCTCATAACCACTGAAAATGGTCAAAAAATCGAACCCAGAGTCCAATTATTATGGACGTTATCTGATATTAAGCGTTTCTGCTTCACATTTTCAGCAGGGCAGCGGAGCGGCTGCGAGTTGACTCCACGCGGTTCTCATGGGCGTGAAAAAGCTTTACGTGATTTAATGTACCTAAACAACCATCACCAAATTTCTCTCTCATATTGCTCCTCATGTTTATGAAATGTTATGATATATGTGTGATATATATGTGTTTTTTAGCTCTTTTGTTTGAAATGGAAAAAATCTAGCTGCTATCTAAAAAAAAAAAAAAAAAAAAGGTTCGACTATCAGTCGACTACGGCAAAATCTAACGAATCAGATTCGACTATGAAAATCCTTAGTCGAAAACAGCCCTAAAAGGTATAATAAGACAATGTATCATTACACTGTAATAAAGGTATAATAAGACAATGTGTTATTACACTGTAATAAAGGTATAATACCACAGTGTATTATTACACTGTAATAAAGGTATAATTTCACAATGTATTATGGCACTGTAATAAATGTATAATAACACAATGTATTATTACATTGTAATAAATGTATAATAACACAATGTATTATTACACTGTAATAAAGGTATAATTACAATGTATCATGGCACTGTAATAAAGGTATAATTACACAATGTATTATTACACTGTGATAAATGTATAATAGCACAATGTATTTCATTGTCATAAAGGTATTATAGCACAATGTATTATTACATTGTAATAAAGGTATAATTTCACAATGTTTTAGAACATTGTAATAACTGTATAATAACACAATGTATTATGGCACTGTAATAAAGGTATAATTACACAATGTATTATTACATTGTAATAAATGTATAATAACACAATGTATTATTACACTGTAATAAAGGTATAATTACAATGTATTATGGCACTGTAATAAATGTATAATAACACAATGTATTATTACATTGTAATAAATGTATAATAACACAATGTATTATTACACTGTAATAAAGGTATAATAAGACAATGTATCATTACACTGTAATAAAGGTATAATAAGACAATGTATCATTACACTGTAATAAAGGTATAATAAGACAATGTGTTATTACACTGTAATAAAGGTATAATACCACAGTGTATTATTACACTGTAATAAAGGTATAATTTCACAATGTATTATGGCACTGTAATAAATGTATAATAACACAATGTATTATTACATTGTAATAAATGTATAATAACACAATGTATTATTACACTGTAATAAAGGTATAATTACACAATGTATTATTACACTGTGATAAATGTATAATAGCACAATGTATTTCATTGTCATAAAGGTATTATAGCACAATGTATTACATTGTAATAAAGGTATAATTTCACAATGTTTTAGAACATTGTAATAACTGTATAATAACACAATGTATTATTACACTGTAATAAAGGTATAATAACACAATGTATTATTACATTGTAATAACTGTATAATAACACAATGTATTATTACACTGTAATAAAGGTATAATAACACAGTGTATTATTACACTGTAATAAAGGTATAATTTCACAATGTATTATGGCACTGTAAAAAGGTAGAATCACACAATGTATTATGAGACTATAATAAATGTATAATAAGAATATATTATTACACTGTAATAAAGGTATAATAACACAGTGTATTATTACACTGTAATAAAGGTATAATAAGACAATGTATCATTACACTGTAATAAAGGTATAATACCACAATGTGTTATTACACTGTAATAAAGGTATAATACCACAGTGTATTATTACATTGTAATAAATGTATAATAACACAATGTATTATTACACTGTAATAAAGGTATAATAACACAATGTATTATTACATTGTAATAAATGTATAATAACACAGTGTATTATCACATTGCAATAAAGGTATAATAACACAATGTATTATTACACTGTAATAAAGGTATAATTTCACAATGTATTATTATACTGTAATAAAGGTATACTACACAATGTACTATAATACTGTGATTGTATAATTTCACAATGTATTATTATTGAATTATTACACTGTAATAAAGGTATAAGACAATGTATCATTACACTGTAACAATGGTATAATACAACAATGTGTTATTACACTGTAATAAAGGTATAATAACACAATGTATTATTACACTGTGATGAATGTATAATAGCACAATGTATTTCATTGTCATAAAGGTATAATAACACAATGTATTATTACACTGTAATAAAGGTATTATAAGACAATGTATTATTACACTGTAATAAAGGTATAATTTCACAATGTATTATTACATTGTAATAAATGTATAATAACACAATGTATTATTACACTGTAATAAAGGTATTATAAGACAATGTATTATTACACTGTAATAAAAGTATATTAACACAATGTATTATTACACTGTAATAAAGGTATAATAACACAGTGTATTATTACACTGTAATAAAGGTATAATAAGACAATGTATCATTACACTGTAATAAAGGTATAATACCACAATGTGTTATTACACTGTAATAAAGGTATAATAAGACAATGTATCATTACACTGTAATAAAGGTATAATAAGACAATGTATCATTACACTGTAATAAAGGTATAATAAGACAATGTATCATTACACTGCAATAAAGATATAATAACACAATGTATCATTATACTGTAATAAAGGTATAATAAGACAATGTATCATTACACTGTAATAAAGGTATAATAACACAATGTATTATTACACTGTAATAAAGGTATTATAAGACAATGTATTATTACACTGTAATAAAGGTATAATAACACAGTGTATTATTACACTGTAATAAAGGTATAATAAGACAATGTATCATTACACTGCAATAAAGGTATAATAAGACAATGTATTATTACACTGTAATAAAGGTATAATAAGACAATGTATCATTACACTGTAATAAAGGTATAATACCACAATGTGTTATTACACTGTAATAAAGGTATAATAAGACAATGTATCATTACACTGCAATAAAGGTATAATAAGACAATGTATCATTACACTGTAATAAAGGTATAATAAGACAATGTATCATTACACTGCAATAAAGGTATAATAACACAATGTATCATTATACTGTAATAAAGGTATAATAAGACAATGTATCATTACACTGTAATAAAGGTATAATACCACAATGTATTATTACACTGTAATAAAGGTATAATTTCACAATGTATTATTACATTGTAATAAATGTATTATAAGACAATGTATTTTTACACTGTAATAAAGGTATAATAACACAGTGTATTATTACACTGTAATAAAGGTATAATAAGACAATGTATCATTACACTGTAATAAAGATATAATAACACAATGTATTATTACATTGTTATAAATGTATAATAACACAATGTATTATTACACTGTAATAAAGGTATAATAAGACAATGTATTATTACATTGTAATAAATGTATAATAACACAATGTATTATTACACTGTAATAAAGTTATTATAAGACAATGTATTATTACACTGTAATAAAGGTGTAATAACACAGTGTATTATTACACTGTAATAAAGGTATAATAAGGCAATGTATCATTCCACTGTAATAAAGGTATAATAAGACAATGTATCATTACACTGTAATAAAGGTATAATAACACAGTGTATTATTACACTGTAATAAAGGTATAATAAGACAATGTATCATTCCACTGTAATAAAGGTATAATAAGATAATGTATCATTACACTGTAATAAAGGTATAATAAAACAATGTATCATTACACTGTAATAAAGATATAATAACACAATGTATTATTACATTGTAATAAATGTATAATAACACAATGTATTATTACACTGTAATAAAGGTATTATAAGACAATGTATTATTACACTGTAATAAAGGTATAATAACACAGTGTATTATTACACTGTAATAAAGGTATAATAAGGCAATGTATCATTCCACTGTAATAAAGGTATAATAAGACAATGTATCATTACACTGTAATAAAGGTATAATAACACAGTGTATTATTACACTGTAATAAAGGCATAATAAGACAATGTATCATTACACTGTAATAAAGGTATAATACCACAATGTGTTATTACACTGTAATAAAGGTATAGTAGCACAGTGTATTATTACATTGTAATAAATGTATAATAACACAATGTATTAATACATTGTAATAAATGTATAATAACACAATGTATTATTACACTGTAATAAAGGTATAATACCACAATGTGTTATTACGCTGTAATAAAGGTATAATTTCACAATGTATTATGGCACTGTAAAAAGGTAGAATCACACAATATATTATGGGACTGTAATAAATGTATAATAAGAATGTATTATTACACTGTAATAAAGGTATAATAACACAGTGTATTATTACACTGTAATAAAGGTATAATAAGACAATGTATTATTACACTGTAATAAAGGTATAATAACACAGTGTATTATTACACTGTAATAAAGGTATAATAAGACAATGTATTATTACACTGTAATAAAGGTATAATAAGACAATGTATCATTACACTGTAATAAAGGTATAATAAGACAATGTATCATTACACTGTAATAAAGGTATAATACCAAAATGTGTTATTACACTGTAATAAAGGTATAATAAGACAATGTATTATTACACTGTAATAAAGGTATAATAAGACAATGTATCATTACACTGTAATAAAGGTATAATAAGACAATGTATCTTTACACTGTAATAAAGGTATAATAAGACAATGTATCATTACACTGTAATAAAGGTATAATAAGACAATGTATCATTACAATGTAATAAAGGTATAGTAAGACAATGTATCATTACACTGTAATAAAGGTATAATAACACAGTGTATTATTACACTGTAATAAAGGTATAATAAGACAATGTATCATTACACTGTAATAAAGGTATTATAAGACAATGTATTATTACACTGTAATAAAGGTATAATAAGACAATGTATCCTTACACTGTAATAAAGGTATAGTAAGACAATGTATCATTACACTGTAATAAAGGTATAATACCACAATGTGTTATTACACTGTAATAAAGTTATAATAAGACAATGTATCATTACACTGTAATAAAGGTATAATACCAAAATGTGTTATTACACTGTAATAAAGGTGTAATAACACAGTGTATTATTACACTGTAATAAAGGTATAATAAGACAATGTATCATTACACTGTAATAAAGGTATAATAAAACAGTGAATTATTACACTGTAATAAAGGTATAATAAGACAATGTATCATTACACTGTAATAAAGGTATAATAAGACAATGTATCATTACACTGTAATAAAGGTATAATAACACAGTGTATTATAACACTGTAATAAAGGTATAATAAGACAATGTATCATTACACTGTAATAAAGGTATAGTAAGACAATGTATCATTACACTGTAATAAAGGTATAATACCACAATGTGTTATTACACTGTAATAAAGTAATAATAAGACAATGTATCATTACACTGTAATAAAGGTATAATACCACAATGTGTTATTACACTGTAATAAAGGTGTAATAACACAGTGTATTATTACACTGTAATAAAGGTATAATAAGACAATGTATCATTACACTGTAATAAAGGTATAATAACACAGTGAATTATTACACTGTAATAAAGGTATAATAAGACAATGTATCATTACACTGTAATAAAGGTATAATAAGACAATGTGTTATTACACTGTAATAAAGGTATAATAGCACAGTGTATTATTACACTGTAATAAAGGTATAATAAGACAATGTATCATTACACTGTAATAAAGGTATAATAAGACAATGTGTTATTACACTGTAATAAAGGTATAATACCACAGTGTATTATTACACTGTAATAAAGGTATAATTTCACAATGTATTATGGCACTGTAATAAATGTATAATAACACAATGTATTATTACATTGTAATAAATGTATAATAACACAATGTATTATTACACTGTAATAAAGGTATAATTACAATGTATTATGGCACTGTAATAAAGGTATAATTACACAATGTATTATTACATTGTAATAAATGTATAATAACACAATGTATTATTACACTGTAATAAAGGTATAATTACAATGTATTATGGCATTGTAATAAATGTATAATAACACAATGTATTATTACATTGTAATAAATGTATAATAACACAATGTATTATTACACTGTAATAAAGGTATAATTACAATGTATTATGGCACTGTAATAAAGGTATAATTACACAATGTATTATTACACTGTGATAAATGTATAATAGCACAATGTATTTCATTGTCATAAAGGTATTATAGCACAATGTATTACATTGTAATAAAGGTATAATTTCACAATGTTTTAGAACATTGTAATAACTGTATAATAACACAATGTATTATTACACTGTAATAAAGGTATAATAACACTATGTATTATTACATTGTAATAACTGTATAATAACAAAATGTATTATTACACTGTAATAAAGGTATAATAACACAGTGTATTATTACACTGTAATAAAGGTATAATTTCACAATGTATTATGGCACTGTAAAAAGGTAGAATCACACAATGTATTATGAGACTATAATAAATGTATAATAAGAATGTATTATTACACTGTAATAAAGGTATAATAACACAGTGTATTATTACACTGTAATAAAGGTATAATAAGACAATGTATCATTACACTGTAATAAAGGTATAATACCACAATGTGTTATTACACTGTAATAAAGGTATAATACCACAGTGTATTATTACATTGTAATAAATGTATAATAACACAATGTATTATTACACTGTAATAAAGGTATAATAACACAATGTATTATTACATTGTAATAAATGTATAATAACACAGTGTATTATCACATTGCAATAAAGGTATAATAACACAATGTATTATTACACTGTAATAAAGGTATAATTTCACAATGTATTATTATACTGTAATAAAGGTATACTACACAATGTACTATAATACTGTGATTGTATAATTTCACAATGTATTATTATTGAATTATTAAACTGTAATAAAGGTATAGGAACACAATGTATTATTACATTGTAAAAAATGTATAATAACACAATGTATTATTACACTGTAATAAAGGTATAAGACAATGTATCATTACACTGTAACAATGGTATAATACAACAATGTGTTATTACACTGTAATAAAGGTATAATAACACAATGTATTATTACACTGTGATGAATGTATAATAGCACAATGTATTTCATTGTCATAAAGGTATAATAACACAATGTATTATTACACTCTAATAAAGGTATTATAAGACAATGTATTATTACACTGTAATAAAGGTATAATTTCACAATGTATTATTACATTGTAATAAATGTATAATAAGACAATGTATTATTACACTGTAATAAAGGTATAATACCACAATGTGTTATTACACTGTAATAAAGGTATAATAAGACAATGTATCATTACACTGTAATAAAGGTATAATAAGACAAAGTATCATTACACTGTAATAAAGGTATAATAAGACAATGTATCATTACACTGCAATAAAGGTATAATAACACAATGTATCATTATACTGTAATAAAGGTATAATAAGACAATGTATCATTACACTGTAATAAAGGTATAATACCACAATGTGTTATTACACTGTAATAAAGGTATAATAAGACAATGTATCATTACACTGTAATAAAGGTATAATACCACAATGTGTTATTACACTGTAATAAAGGTATAATTACACAATGTATTATTACACTGTGATAAATGTATAATAGCACAATGTATTATTACACTGTAATAAATGTATAATACCACAATGTGTTATTACACTGTAATAAAGGTATAATAAGACAATGTATCATTACACTGTAATAAAGGTATAATAAGACAATGTATCATTACACTGTAATAAAGGTATAATAAGACAATGTATCATTATACTGTAATAAAGGTATAATAAGACAATGTATCATTACACTGCAATAAAGGTATAATAACACAATGTATCATTATACTGTAATAAAGGTATAATAAGACAATGTATCATTACACTGTAATAAAGGTATAATACCACAATGTGTTATTACACTGTAATAAAGGTATAATAAGACAATGTATCATTACACTGTAATAAAGGTATAATAAGACAATGTATCATTACACTGTAATAAAGGTATAATAAGACAATGTATCATTACACTGTAATAAAGATATAATAACACAATGTATCATTACACTGCAATAAAGGTATAATAACACAATGTATCATTATACTGTAATAAAGGTATAATAAGACAATGTATCATTACACTGTAATAAAGGTATAATACCAAAATGTGTTATTACACTGTAATAAAGGTATAATAAGACAATGTATCATTACACTGTAATAAAGGTATAATACCACAATGTGTTATTACACTGTAATAAAGGTATAATTACACAATGTATTATTACACTGTGATAAATGTATAATAGCACAATGTATTATTACACTGTAATAAATGTATAATAACACAATGTATTATTACACTGTAATAAAGGTATAATTTCACAATGTATTATTACATTGTAATAAATGTATTATAAGACAATGTATTTTTACACTGTAATAAAGGTATAATAACACAGTGTATTATTACACTGTAATAAAGGTATAATAAGACAATGTATCATTACACTGTAATAAAGATATAATAACACAATGTATTATTACATTGTTATAAATGTATAATAACACAATGTATTATTACACTGTAATAAAGGTATAATAAGACAATGTATTATTACATTGTAATAAATGTATAATAACACAATGTATTATTACACTGTAATAAAGGTATTATAAGACAATGTATTATTACACTGTAATAAAGGTATAATAAAACAATGTATCATTACACTGTAATAAAGATATAATAACACAATGTATTATTACATTGTAATAAATGTATAATAACACAATGTATTATTACACTGTAATAAAGGTATTATAAGACAATGTATTATTACACTGTAATAAAGGTATAATAACACAGTGTATTATTACACTGTAATAAAGGTATAATAAGACAATGTATCATTACACTGTAATAAAGGTATAATAACACAGTGTATTATTACACTGTAATAAAGGTATTATAAGACAATGTATTATTACACTGTAATAAAGGTATAATAAGACAATGTATCATTCCACTGTAATAAAGGTATAATAAGATAATGTATCATTACACTGTAATAAAGGCATAATAAGACAATGTATCATTACACTGTAATAAAGGTATAATAGGACAATGTATCATTACACTGTAATAAAGGTATAATACCACAATGTGTTATTACACTGTAATAAAGGTATAGTAGCACAGTGTATTATTACATTGTAATAAATGTATAATAACACAATGTATTAATACATTGTAATAAATGTATAATAACACAATGTATTATTACACTGTAATAAAGGTATAATACCACAATGTGTTATTACGCTGTAATAAAGGTATAATTTCACAATGTATTATGGCACTGTAAAAAGGTAGAATCACACAATATATTATGGGACTGTAATAAATGTATAATAAGAATGTATTATTACACTGTAATAAAGGTATAATAACACAGTGTATTATTACACTGTAATAAAGGTATAATAAGACAATGTATTATTACACTGTAATAAAGGTATAATAACACAGTGTATTATTACACTGTAATAAAGGTATAATAAGACAATGTATTATTACACTGTAATAAAGGTATAATAAGACAATGTATTATTACACTGTAATAAAGGTATAATAAGACAATGTATCATTACACTGTAATAAAGGTATAATACCACAATGTGTTATTACACTGTAATAAAGGTATAATAAGACAATGTATCATTACACTGTAATAAAGGTATAATAAGACAATGTATCTTTACACTGTAATAAAGGTATAATAAGACAATGTATCATTACACTGTAATAAAGGTATAATAAGACAATGTATCATTACAATGTAATAAAGGTATAGTAAGACAATGTATCATTACACTGTAATAAAGGTATAATAACACAGTGTATTATTACACTGTAATAAAGGTATAATAAGACAATGTATTATTACACTGTAATAAAGGTATAATAAGACAATGTATCATTACACTGTAATAAAGGTATTATAAGACAATGTATTATTACACTGTAATAAAGGTATAATAAGACAATGTATCATTACACTGTAATAAAGGTATAGTAAGACAATGTATCATTACACTGTAATAAAGGTATAATACCACAATGTGTTATTACACTGTAATAAAGTTATAATAAGACAATGTATCATTACACTGTAATAAAGGTATAATAAGACAATGTATCATTACAATGTAATAAAGGTATAGTAAGACAATGTATCATTACACTGTAATAAAGGTATAATAACACAGTATATTATTACACTGTAATAAAGGTATAATAAGACAATGTATTATTACACTGTAATAAAGGTATAATAAGACAATGTATCATTACACTGTAATAAAGGTATTATAAGACAATGTATTATTACACTGTAATAAAGGTATAATAAGACAATGTATCATTACACTGTAATAAAGGTATAGTAAGACAATGTATCATTACACTGTAATAAAGGTGTAATAACACAGTGTATTATTACTCTGTAATAAAGGTATAATAAGACAATGTATCATTACACTGTAATAAAGGTATAATAAGACAATGTATCATTACACTGTAATAAAGGTATAATAACACAGTGTATTATAACACTGTAATAAAGGTATAATAAGACAATGTATCATTACACTGTAATAAAGGTATAGTAAGACAACACTGTAAAAAAAAACTGTAAATTTACAGGAAACGGTCTGTATTTTTTAACAGAATTTTGTCGTTTTGTCATTATACAGTGAATACCTGTTATTTTACAGATATTTGTTGTAATTTAAAGGTCCACTATTAAATTTACAGGTAATTGCTTTTATTTTGGTTTTACATTAATTTTACGTTTTTAAAAGGAAATTCTCTGTAATTTTATAGGGTTATGTGTAATTTTACATAAAAAATTAAGTAATATTTTACAGATTATTTCTGTGGAATTAGAAAACAAAGAAAATAAGGTATAACTGCAGAAATCAGCAGTCACTAAACATGTTTTCCTTAAAGATTATTAAGCATGTGGGGGTTAAAGTGAGTTTTAAGATTTGTACACACATTAGGCAAGCCTATTTAATTATTTATAGTCTTTTAATTTTGTCTTGCAAATAGATGTTCATTTTGATCATCATTTGTAGGCTATTTGCCCGAAAATTTCATTTAGGCCTATATTTTATGTCTTTTATGAATCGTTTTTCCAAATCTGCGTGGCTTTGTGTGCGTTTGTATGTATGTGTGTGTGTGTGTGTGTGTGCCCGCGCGCACGCGCAGATTCAAATTATCCGCCATTACGTTTCGTTGCTGCTAGTCCCGCCCACAACAGTTAGCTACAGATCTGTCTCTGTCGTCGATCTGTGTCAAGGGCAAGCGGGAGATTTGAAGTTTCAGTCTACGCTCGTGAAGTAGTCGTGGATTGTGATCACAGTGGTTCAAAGCTATAATCGTATTCGACAGAAGCAACCAGCCGTGAGCAGGAGCGCTGAACACATATTAGTTGTTTGTAGTCTGTCAGTCAGTCCAGAAATAATGCGCCCTTTTTCAGTGAGCCTGGTTCGTCGTCACAGCGGACCTCATCCCGACCGATCAACGGCTGAGGTAAGAGTCTCATACTACATGTGTGTACGATATTTTATATTACATTTGTGTTAAGTGGTTAGACAGTTTCCATGCTAACGTTAGCATTCTTAAATGATGTTCAGTTATAACTGGGTCAGGGCAAAACACTGAAAATGCAGCATGCGTTTTTAATTATCGATCTGTGTTAAGAAAGATCAGTTGAACCCAACCCACATCTCTACTTATTAACTTAAAGACCTAAAACAATCTTTAGTAGACTTGTTATTCATATTAAAGTCCATAATTGTGTATAAAATCTTCGTTATGATAGTCAGTAACATTAAATCAATAAATGGCGGGATATTTTGAAACACTGTCTGGAAGCTGAAAACTTTTCTCTTAAAAAAATACTTTATTTTATTATAATAAAATTGTAGTAAACACGTTTTTAGCTGATTTTTTACCATTGTAATAGCCACAGTTTTACTAAAAATAGGCCTACCGTGTTTCTTTTGTTTATTTCGTAATAGTTAACATGACTAACTTTATTAAGACCGTTAAGAAATCAAAATACTGTAACTTAAGGTACTTGTTGATGATACAGGAAAGCCTAGAACAGGAATACTAGAATATGAATACAACATGATGAACCCCTAGGACCTAGGTGTGCAGCTAGGTCACAGTAAATCATATTCATTTAACTTTACTTTCTATAAATGTAACTTAGCTAAAATCACATGGCAGCTCAAAATATTACTGTTAGCCTTTCCAGCTCAGCTTCAAGATCATAGTCATTTGAGTTTTTGCATTGTCCCAATGGAACATATTCTGACATGTGTAAATCTAATACTGAGTTTTAAAATAACTTGTGTGTGTGTGTGTGTGTGTGTGATTTCAGGTCACGTGGAAAGCAGATGATCATGGCAAACAAGGTATGGGAAGAATTCATTAAAACATAAAAATCATAACGGTTCTGATTCCATATGTTCATAACAGTCTTCTGATTCCATATGATTGCACTAAAAGTATGCACAAGGTTTGGATTTGCTACAGCAAGATTACGATTGTGTTAGATTCCACCCATCTTTCTTTATTTTTTTATTATTTTTTTAACTACCCACTAAGCAAAATTATGTCCGAAAGACTTCTTTTCAATGTCTTTGTTACAAAAATCAGACGTTGAAATGCCGTCCACTGAGGAGCCAGAATGAAAGTTATGACGTCTTTTTTTGACGTGTTCTGCACGTCCGATATAGACGTTCATCGAACCTTCGTACAAGGTTAAAACTAGTTCAGATGTGGCCATTGTGGACATATTTCAACATCATTTATGGTCTCATTTAGACATAATTACTTTGACTATTGCTGTCAGATGATCTTAGTGAGAATTAACAGAGGTTTAGATGTTGATATTAGTTTAATTTGAAGTGTCACCATTGTGGCGATCCGTGTTTGCTTTAGTTGGGCTCTTGGTCCCCGTTCCTTTTATTTGAGCTTTTCTTTGGCTGCTGTAACAGTGTGTTTGTGTAACACAATTGTTGTGGCAGGGAAAGCCTAGAAAAAGTATGAGGTGTTATCAGTTCAATGTTGATGATGACATAATTATCACAAAATGAGCCTTTAATATTGTGTTTAAAGTTTTGTGTTTATATTTGCCGTTAATAACCACCAACCTTTTGGAACTGCATTATTGGTGAAGGTGTATTTATTTGAAGGTGTGTAAAAAGCATGTGCACATTATGTTTTGAGCAAGAGTATCATACAGTCACACACAGACATCAAGATTTTGGATATGAATCACAACAACGGTGACAACCAAAAAAAGCTTGGGAATTAAGGATGAGTTTTGTACTATGAAAGCTACCCATCATGCATTGCAGCATGAAGCTTTTTTTTTAATTGTCACCATTGTTGGAAATCATATCCAAAATCTTGATGTCTGTGTGTGACTGTATGATACTCTTGCTCAAAACATCATGTGCACATGCTTTTTACACACCTTCAAATAAATACACCTTCACCAATAATGCAGTTCCACAAGGTTGTTGGTTATTAATGGCAAATATAAACACAAAACTTTAAACACAATATTAAAGGCCCATTTTTGTGATAATTATGTCATCATCAACATTGAACTGATAACACCTCAAACTTTTTCTAGGCTTTCTCTGCCACAACAATTGTGTTACACAAACACACTGTTACAGCAGCCAAAGAAAAGTTAAAGTAAAAGGAACGGGGACCAAGAGCCCAACTAAAGCAAACACGGATCGCCACAATGGTGACACTTCAAATTAAACGAATATCAACATCTAAACCTCTGTTAATTCTCACTAAGATCATCTGACAGCAATAGTCAAAGTAATTATGTCTAAATGAGACCATAAATGATGTTGAAATATGTCCACAATGGCCACATTTTAACTAGTTTTAACCTTGTACGAAGGTTCGATGAACGTCTATATCGGACGTGCAGAACACGTCAAAAAAAGACTTCATAACTTTCATTCTGGCTCCTCAGTGGACGGCATTTCAACCTTTGATTTTTGTAACAAAGACATTGAAAAGACGTCTTTCGGACATCATTTTGCTTAGTGGGGCTCTGTCATTTAGAAACATGACTTTTCCTATCACTACTATCTTAATGACACATATCTTTTAATCCAGCTAGATGATCTGACGGTTGCTGCTCGCATCTCAGCCTACCTGATGGAAAATTCTTGCTGGATGAATGACCTTCACCTTTAAATCAGCCTTGCCAAGACAGAACTGCTTATGGTTCAGCTTTCAGCCAAAACATACTTGCTGTGATCCTGCTGATTTGCCTTATCATTAGGAGGATCAGGCCCTTCCTATCGGAGCTACACAACTCTCTTGTTCTATCCAGACTGGGCTATTGTAATGCCCTCCTGGCAGCTCTTCCAGTGTCAGTCAAACCTCTGCAACTGATCCAGATGCTGCAGCAAGAGTTGTCTTTAAAGGTAGCCCTATGCCTAAACTCACTACTTCAGATCTGTGTGTCTCCAGAAGCATGTGCTCTGCAAGTGAATGGCGCCTTGTGGTGCCATCATCCCAAAGAGACACAAAACCACTTTCACTGACATTTACCTGGACTGTTTCCTGGTGGTGGAATGACCGGCGCAACGCAACACATTTTCAAGAAACTGCTAAAGATCCATCTTTTTCATAAACACTTCACCCAATAATACTTAATCTTTGTTACAAAAAAAAAAAAAAACCACCTTTCTATGTGTACTGTACTAGACTAACTGGGACTTGTCACTGCACTTGTTGCTTTTTATTATCTTTAATTATTATCTTAATTGGTTAGTCACTTTGGATAAAATGTAATTGTAAATGTTAAAATAAGTTATACTGTAAAGGTATACGGTAATTGCTTTTTATTGTGGATATTTTTACATGTTCTAAATTATATACTAAGCTTCTATTTCCTATCAATCACTTATCTTGATGTTTAGTGTTTGTTCAATTACTAATACTTTAAATATGCAGGTAATTTGTACTCATACATTTAGTTAATTTAAAAGAAATTGACTGTACATTTGCTATTATTAAGAACGTAATTAGAGATGTTGTGAAATTGGATCTGTACAAATAAAAAATAAAACTGTAAATTTACAAACATTTGTATTTGAATTTATGTACTTGTGTGCATTTTTTATACATAATTTCATTGTTATTTTACACATAAAAACTATATTAAAAGAAAATTACTGTAGATAGACAGCATTATTATATAAAATAATTTTATAAAACCTTAAATTTACAGTATTTAATTGTTTTAAAGGTGTATATGACTTTTTAAAACATTAAAAATCCCAGTAATTACATAAGATTTAATGTAATATTAAAGATATAATCTGTTATTTAATTATGGAAAATTACTGTATTTTAACGTGATTGTTTTTTGCCGTTATTTTACGGTAATTTTCTGGCGCCCCAGCTGCCGGAATAATACCGTTTTTTTACAGGTTTTTTTTTTACAGTGAATGTATCATTACACTGTAATAAAGGTATAATACAACAATGTGTTATTACACTGTAATAAAGGTATAATAAGACAATGTATCATTACACTGTAATAAAGGTATAATAAGACAATGTATCTTTACACTGTAATAAAGGTATAATAAGACAATGTATCATTACACTGTAATAAAGGTATAATAAGACAATGTATCATTACAATGTAATAAAGGTATAGTAAGACAATGTATCATTACACTGTAATAAAGGTATAATAACACAGTGTATTATTACACTGTAATAAAGGTATAATAAGACAATGTATTATTACACTGTAATAAAGGTATAATAAGACAATGTATCATTACACTGTAATAAAGGTATTATAAGACAATGTATTATTACACTGTAATAAAGGTATAATAAGACAATGTATCATTACACTGTAATAAAGGTATAGTAAGACAATGTATCATTACACTGTAATAAAGGTATAATACCACAATGTGTTATTACACTGTAATAAAGTTATAATAAGACAATGTATCATTACACTGTAATAAAGGTATAATAAGACAATGTATCATTACAATGTAATAAAGGTATAGTAAGACAATGTATCATTACACTGTAATAAAGGTATAATAACACAGTATATTATTACACTGTAATAAAGGTATAATAAGACAATGTATCATTACACTGTAATAAAGGTATTATAAGACAATGTATTATTACACTGTAATAAAGGTATAATAAGACAATGTATCATTACACTGTAATAAAGGTATAGTAAGACAATGTATCATTACACTGTAATAAAGGTGTAATAACACAGTGTATTATTACTCTGTAATAAAGGTATAATAAGACAATGTATCATTACACTGTAATAAAGGTATAATAAGACAATGTATCATTACACTGTAATAAAGGTATAATAACACAGTGTATTATAACACTGTAATAAAGGTATAATAAGACAATGTATCATTACACTGTAATAAAGGTATAGTAAGACAATGTATCATTACACTGTAATAAAGGTATAATACAACAATGTGTTATTACACTGTAATAAAGGTATAATAAGACAATGTATCATTACACTGTAATAAAGGTATAATACCACAATGTGTTATTACACTGTAATAAAGGTATAATAAGACAATGTATCATTACACTGTAATAAAGGTATTATAAGACAATGTATTATTACACTGTAATAAAGGTATAATAACACAGTGTATTATTACACTGTAATAAAGGTATAGTAAGACAATGTATCATTACACTGTAATAAAGGTATAATAACACAGTGTATTATTACACTGTAATAAAGGTATAATAAGACAATGTATCATTACACTGTAATAAAGGTATTATAAGACAATGTATTATTACACTGTAATAAAGGTGTAATAACACAGTGTATTATTACACTGTAATAAAGGTATAATAAGACAATGTATCATTACACTGTAATAAAGGTATTATAAGACAATGTATTATTACACTGTAATAAAGGTATAATTACACAGTGTATTATTACACTGTAATAAAGGTATAATAAGACAATGTATCATTACACTGTAATAAAGGTGTAATAACACAGTGTATTATTACACTGTAATAAAGGTATAATAAGACAATGTATCATTACACTGTAATAAAGGTATAATAAGACAATGTATCATTACACTGTAATAAAGGTATAATAAGACAATGTATCATTACACTGTAATAAAGGTATAATACCAAAATGTGTTATTACACTGTAATAAAGGTATAATAAGACAATGTATTATTACACTGTAATAAAGGTATAATAAGACAATGTATCATTACACTGTAATAAAGGTATAATAAGACAATGTATCTTTACACTGTAATAAAGGTATAATAAGACAATGTATCATTACACTGTAATAAAGGTATAATAAGACAATGTATCATTACAATGTAATAAAGGTATAGTAAGACAATGTATCATTACACTGTAATAAAGGTATAATAACACAGTGTATTATTACACTGTAATAAAGGTATAATAAGACAATGTATCATTACACTGTAATAAAGGTATTATAAGACAATGTATTATTACACTGTAATAAAGGTATAATAAGACAATGTATCCTTACACTGTAATAAAGGTATAGTAAGACAATGTATCATTACACTGTAATAAAGGTATAATACCACAATGTGTTATTACACTGTAATAAAGTTATAATAAGACAATGTATCATTACACTGTAATAAAGGTATAATACCAAAATGTGTTATTACACTGTAATAAAGGTGTAATAACACAGTGTATTATTACACTGTAATAAAGGTATAATAAGACAATGTATCATTACACTGTAATAAAGGTATAATAAAACAGTGAATTATTACACTGTAATAAAGGTATAATAAGACAATGTATCATTACACTGTAATAAAGGTATAATAAGACAATGTATCATTACACTGTAATAAAGGTATAATAACACAGTGTATTATAACACTGTAATAAAGGTATAATAAGACAATGTATCATTACACTGTAATAAAGGTATAGTAAGACAATGTATCATTACACTGTAATAAAGGTATAATACCACAATGTGTTATTACACTGTAATAAAGTAATAATAAGACAATGTATCATTACACTGTAATAAAGGTATAATACCACAATGTGTTATTACACTGTAATAAAGGTGTAATAACACAGTGTATTATTACACTGTAATAAAGGTATAATAAGACAATGTATCATTACACTGTAATAAAGGTATAATAACACAGTGAATTATTACACTGTAATAAAGGTATAATAAGACAATGTATCATTACACTGTAATAAAGGTATAATAAGACAATGTGTTATTACACTGTAATAAAGGTATAATAGCACAGTGTATTATTACACTGTAATAAAGGTATAATAAGACAATGTATCATTACACTGTAATAAAGGTATAATAAGACAATGTGTTATTACACTGTAATAAAGGTATAATACCACAGTGTATTATTACACTGTAATAAAGGTATAATTTCACAATGTATTATGGCACTGTAATAAATGTATAATAACACAATGTATTATTACATTGTAATAAATGTATAATAACACAATGTATTATTACACTGTAATAAAGGTATAATTACAATGTATTATGGCACTGTAATAAAGGTATAATAACACAGTGTATTATTACATTGTAATAAATGTATAATAACACAATGTATTATTACACTGTAATAAAGGTATAATTACAATGTATTATGGCACTGTAATAAAGGTATAATTACACAATGTATTATTACACTGTGATAAATGTATAATAGCACAATGTATTTCATTGTCATAAAGGTATTATAGCACAATGTATTACATTGTAATAAAGGTATAATTTCACAATGTTTTAGAACATTGTAATAACTGTATAATAACACAATGTATTATTACACTGTAATAAAGGTATAATAACACTATGTATTATTACATTGTAATAACTGTATAATAACAAAATGTATTATTACACTGTAATAAAGGTATAATAACACAGTGTATTATTACACTGTAATAAAGGTATAATTTCACAATGTATTATGGCACTGTAAAAAGGTAGAATCACACAATGTATTATGAGACTATAATAAATGTATAATAAGAATGTATTATTACACTGTAATAAAGGTATAATAACACAGTGTATTATTACACTGTAATAAAGGTATAATAAGACAATGTATCATTACACTGTAATAAAGGTATAATACCACAATGTGTTATTACACTGTAATAAAGGTATAATACCACGGTGTATTATTACATTGTAATAAATGTATAATAACACAATGTATTATTACA
This sequence comes from Scardinius erythrophthalmus, assembly GCF_964197995.2. Lineage (NCBI taxonomy): Eukaryota > Metazoa > Chordata > Actinopteri > Cypriniformes > Leuciscidae > Scardinius > Scardinius erythrophthalmus. The sequence goes on from NC_138230.1 coordinate 35,358,327, forward strand.
CTGTAATAAAGGTATAATAACACAATGTATTATTACATTGTAATAAATGTATAATAACACAGTGTATTATCACATTGCAATAAAGGTATAATAACACAATGTATTATTACACTGTAATAAAGGTATAATTTCACAATGTATTATTATACTGTAATAAAGGTATACTACACAATGTACTATAATACTGTGATTGTATAATTTCACAATGTATTATTATTGAATTATTAAACTGTAATAAAGGTATAGGAACACAATGTATTATTACATTGTAAAAAATGTATAATAACACAATGTATTATTACACTGTAATAAAGGTATAAGACAATGTATCATTACACTGTAACAATGGTATAATACAACAATGTGTTATTACACTGTAATAAAGGTATAATAACACAATGTATTATTACACTGTGATGAATGTATAATAGCACAATGTATTTCATTGTCATAAAGGTATAATAACACAATGTATTATTACACTCTAATAAAGGTATTATAAGACAATGTATTATTACACTGTAATAAAGGTATAATTTCACAATGTATTATTACATTGTAATAAATGTATAATAAGACAATGTATTATTACACTGTAATAAAGGTATAATACCACAATGTGTTATTACACTGTAATAAAGGTATAATAAGACAATGTATCATTACACTGTAATAAAGGTATAATAAGACAAAGTATCATTACACTGTAATAAAGGTATAATAAGACAATGTATCATTACACTGCAATAAAGGTATAATAACACAATGTATCATTATACTGTAATAAAGGTATAATAAGACAATGTATCATTACACTGTAATAAAGGTATAATACCACAATGTGTTATTACACTGTAATAAAGGTATAATAAGACAATGTATCATTACACTGTAATAAAGGTATAATACCACAATGTGTTATTACACTGTAATAAAGGTATAATTACACAATGTATTATTACACTGTGATAAATGTATAATAGCACAATGTATTATTACACTGTAATAAATGTATAATACCACAATGTGTTATTACACTGTAATAAAGGTATAATAAGACAATGTATCATTACACTGTAATAAAGGTATAATAAGACAATGTATCATTACACTGTAATAAAGGTATAATAAGACAATGTATCATTATACTGTAATAAAGGTATAATAAGACAATGTATCATTACACTGCAATAAAGGTATAATAACACAATGTATCATTATACTGTAATAAAGGTATAATAAGACAATGTATCATTACACTGTAATAAAGGTATAATACCACAATGTGTTATTACACTGTAATAAAGGTATAATAAGACAATGTATCATTACACTGTAATAAAGGTATAATAAGACAATGTATCATTACACTGTAATAAAGGTATAATAAGACAATGTATCATTACACTGTAATAAAGATATAATAACACAATGTATCATTACACTGCAATAAAGGTATAATAACACAATGTATCATTATACTGTAATAAAGGTATAATAAGACAATGTATCATTACACTGTAATAAAGGTATAATACCAAAATGTGTTATTACACTGTAATAAAGGTATAATAAGACAATGTATCATTACACTGTAATAAAGGTATAATACCACAATGTGTTATTACACTGTAATAAAGGTATAATTACACAATGTATTATTACACTGTGATAAATGTATAATAGCACAATGTATTATTACACTGTAATAAATGTATAATAACACAATGTATTATTACACTGTAATAAAGGTATAATTTCACAATGTATTATTACATTGTAATAAATGTATTATAAGACAATGTATTTTTACACTGTAATAAAGGTATAATAACACAGTGTATTATTACACTGTAATAAAGGTATAATAAGACAATGTATCATTACACTGTAATAAAGATATAATAACACAATGTATTATTACATTGTTATAAATGTATAATAACACAATGTATTATTACACTGTAATAAAGGTATAATAAGACAATGTATTATTACATTGTAATAAATGTATAATAACACAATGTATTATTACACTGTAATAAAGGTATTATAAGACAATGTATTATTACACTGTAATAAAGGTATAATAAAACAATGTATCATTACACTGTAATAAAGATATAATAACACAATGTATTATTACATTGTAATAAATGTATAATAACACAATGTATTATTACACTGTAATAAAGGTATTATAAGACAATGTATTATTACACTGTAATAAAGGTATAATAACACAGTGTATTATTACACTGTAATAAAGGTATAATAAGACAATGTATCATTACACTGTAATAAAGGTATAATAACACAGTGTATTATTACACTGTAATAAAGGTATTATAAGACAATGTATTATTACACTGTAATAAAGGTATAATAAGACAATGTATCATTCCACTGTAATAAAGGTATAATAAGATAATGTATCATTACACTGTAATAAAGGCATAATAAGACAATGTATCATTACACTGTAATAAAGGTATAATAGGACAATGTATCATTACACTGTAATAAAGGTATAATACCACAATGTGTTATTACACTGTAATAAAGGTATAGTAGCACAGTGTATTATTACATTGTAATAAATGTATAATAACACAATGTATTAATACATTGTAATAAATGTATAATAACACAATGTATTATTACACTGTAATAAAGGTATAATACCACAATGTGTTATTACGCTGTAATAAAGGTATAATTTCACAATGTATTATGGCACTGTAAAAAGGTAGAATCACACAATATATTATGGGACTGTAATAAATGTATAATAAGAATGTATTATTACACTGTAATAAAGGTATAATAACACAGTGTATTATTACACTGTAATAAAGGTATAATAAGACAATGTATTATTACACTGTAATAAAGGTATAATAACACAGTGTATTATTACACTGTAATAAAGGTATAATAAGACAATGTATTATTACACTGTAATAAAGGTATAATAAGACAATGTATTATTACACTGTAATAAAGGTATAATAAGACAATGTATCATTACACTGTAATAAAGGTATAATACCACAATGTGTTATTACACTGTAATAAAGGTATAATAAGACAATGTATCATTACACTGTAATAAAGGTATAATAAGACAATGTATCTTTACACTGTAATAAAGGTATAATAAGACAATGTATCATTACACTGTAATAAAGGTATAATAAGACAATGTATCATTACAATGTAATAAAGGTATAGTAAGACAATGTATCATTACACTGTAATAAAGGTATAATAACACAGTGTATTATTACACTGTAATAAAGGTATAATAAGACAATGTATTATTACACTGTAATAAAGGTATAATAAGACAATGTATCATTACACTGTAATAAAGGTATTATAAGACAATGTATTATTACACTGTAATAAAGGTATAATAAGACAATGTATCATTACACTGTAATAAAGGTATAGTAAGACAATGTATCATTACACTGTAATAAAGGTATAATACCACAATGTGTTATTACACTGTAATAAAGTTATAATAAGACAATGTATCATTACACTGTAATAAAGGTATAATAAGACAATGTATCATTACAATGTAATAAAGGTATAGTAAGACAATGTATCATTACACTGTAATAAAGGTATAATAACACAGTATATTATTACACTGTAATAAAGGTATAATAAGACAATGTATTATTACACTGTAATAAAGGTATAATAAGACAATGTATCATTACACTGTAATAAAGGTATTATAAGACAATGTATTATTACACTGTAATAAAGGTATAATAAGACAATGTATCATTACACTGTAATAAAGGTATAGTAAGACAATGTATCATTACACTGTAATAAAGGTGTAATAACACAGTGTATTATTACTCTGTAATAAAGGTATAATAAGACAATGTATCATTACACTGTAATAAAGGTATAATAAGACAATGTATCATTACACTGTAATAAAGGTATAATAACACAGTGTATTATAACACTGTAATAAAGGTATAATAAGACAATGTATCATTACACTGTAATAAAGGTATAGTAAGACAATGTATCATTACACTGTAATAAAGGTATAATACAACAATGTGTTATTACACTGTAATAAAGGTATAATAAGACAATGTATCATTACACTGTAATAAAGGTATAATAAGACAATGTATCTTTACACTGTAATAAAGGTATAATAAGACAATGTATCATTACACTGTAATAAAGGTATAATAAGACAATGTATCATTACAATGTAATAAAGGTATAGTAAGACAATGTATCATTACACTGTAATAAAGGTATAATAACACAGTGTATTATTACACTGTAATAAAGGTATAATAAGACAATGTATTATTACACTGTAATAAAGGTATAATAAGACAATGTATCATTACACTGTAATAAAGGTATTATAAGACAATGTATTATTACACTGTAATAAAGGTATAATAAGACAATGTATCATTACACTGTAATAAAGGTATAGTAAGACAATGTATCATTACACTGTAATAAAGGTATAATACCACAATGTGTTATTACACTGTAATAAAGTTATAATAAGACAATGTATCATTACACTGTAATAAAGGTATAATAAGACAATGTATCATTACAATGTAATAAAGGTATAGTAAGACAATGTATCATTACACTGTAATAAAGGTATAATAACACAGTATATTATTACACTGTAATAAAGGTATAATAAGACAATGTATCATTACACTGTAATAAAGGTATTATAAGACAATGTATTATTACACTGTAATAAAGGTATAATAAGACAATGTATCATTACACTGTAATAAAGGTATAGTAAGACAATGTATCATTACACTGTAATAAAGGTGTAATAACACAGTGTATTATTACTCTGTAATAAAGGTATAATAAGACAATGTATCATTACACTGTAATAAAGGTATAATAAGACAATGTATCATTACACTGTAATAAAGGTATAATAACACAGTGTATTATAACACTGTAATAAAGGTATAATAAGACAATGTATCATTACACTGTAATAAAGGTATAGTAAGACAATGTATCATTACACTGTAATAAAGGTATAATACCACAATGTGTTATTACACTGTAATAAAGTTATAATAAGACAATGTATCATTACACTGTAATAAAGGTATAATAAGACAATGTATCATTACAATGTAATAAAGGTATAGTAAGACAATGTATCATTACACTGTAATAAAGGTATAATAACACAGTATATTATTACACTGTAATAAAGGTATAATAAGACAATGTATTATTACACTGTAATAAAGGTATAATAAGACAATGTATCATTACACTGTAATAAAGGTATTATAAGACAATGTATTATTACACTGTAATAAAGGTATAATAAGACAATGTATCATTACACTGTAATAAAGGTATAGTAAGACAATGTATCATTACACTGTAATAAAGGTGTAATAACACAGTGTATTATTACTCTGTAATAAAGGTATAATAAGACAATGTATCATTACACTGTAATAAAGGTATAATAAGACAATGTATCATTACACTGTAATAAAGGTATAATAACACAGTGTATTATAACACTGTAATAAAGGTATAATAAGACAATGTATCATTACACTGTAATAAAGGTATAGTAAGACAATGTATCATTACACTGTAATAAAGGTATAATACAACAATGTGTTATTACACTGTAATAAAGGTATAATAAGACAATGTATCATTACACTGTAATAAAGGTATAATAAGACAATGTATCTTTACACTGTAATAAAGGTATAATAAGACAATGTATCATTACACTGTAATAAAGGTATAATAAGACAATGTATCATTACAATGTAATAAAGGTATAGTAAGACAATGTATCATTACACTGTAATAAAGGTATAATAACACAGTGTATTATTACACTGTAATAAAGGTATAATAAGACAATGTATTATTACACTGTAATAAAGGTATAATAAGACAATGTATCATTACACTGTAATAAAGGTATTATAAGACAATGTATTATTACACTGTAATAAAGGTATAATAAGACAATGTATCATTACACTGTAATAAAGGTATAGTAAGACAATGTATCATTACACTGTAATAAAGGTATAATACCACAATGTGTTATTACACTGTAATAAAGTTATAATAAGACAATGTATCATTACACTGTAATAAAGGTATAATAAGACAATGTATCATTACAATGTAATAAAGGTATAGTAAGACAATGTATCATTACACTGTAATAAAGGTATAATAACACAGTATATTATTACACTGTAATAAAGGTATAATAAGACAATGTATCATTACACTGTAATAAAGGTATTATAAGACAATGTATTATTACACTGTAATAAAGGTATAATAAGACAATGTATCATTACACTGTAATAAAGGTATAGTAAGACAATGTATCATTACACTGTAATAAAGGTGTAATAACACAGTGTATTATTACTCTGTAATAAAGGTATAATAAGACAATGTATCATTACACTGTAATAAAGGTATAATAAGACAATGTATCATTACACTGTAATAAAGGTATAATAACACAGTGTATTATAACACTGTAATAAAGGTATAATAAGACAATGTATCATTACACTGTAATAAAGGTATAGTAAGACAATGTATCATTACACTGTAATAAAGGTATAATACAACAATGTGTTATTACACTGTAATAAAGGTATAATAAGACAATGTATCATTACACTGTAATAAAGGTATAATACCACAATGTGTTATTACACTGTAATAAAGGTATAATAAGACAATGTATCATTACACTGTAATAAAGGTATTATAAGACAATGTATTATTACACTGTAATAAAGGTATAATAACACAGTGTATTATTACACTGTAATAAAGGTATAGTAAGACAATGTATCATTACACTGTAATAAAGGTATAATAACACAGTGTATTATTACACTGTAATAAAGGTATAATAAGACAATGTATCATTACACTGTAATAAAGGTATTATAAGACAATGTATTATTACACTGTAATAAAGGTGTAATAACACAGTGTATTATTACACTGTAATAAAGGTATAATAAGACAATGTATCATTACACTGTAATAAAGGTATTATAAGACAATGTATTATTACACTGTAATAAAGGTATAATTACACAGTGTATTATTACACTGTAATAAAGGTATAATAAGACAATGTATCATTACACTGTAATAAAGGTATAGTAAGACAATGTATCATTACACTGTAATAAGGGTATAATACCACAATGTGTTATTACACTGTAATAAAGTAATAATAAGACAATGTATCATTACACTGTAATAAAGGTGTAATAACACAGTGTATTATTACACTGTAATAAAGGTATAATAAGACAATGTATCATTACACTGTAATAAAGGTATAATAACACAGTGAATTATTACACTGTAATAAAGGTATAATAAGACAATGTGTTATTACACTGTAATAAAGGTATAATAGCACAGTGTATTATTACACTGTAATAAAGGTATTAGGGCTGACTTCTAATAGTCGAGGATTCGACGATTCGATTCGGAGAGGTCTGATTCGACTATGAACCTCATAGTCGAATACATGGGCGTCAGTTTGGTTTGAAATGTGCTGGGGACAGGGACGCATTCGCATTTTCAGAAGGGCTGGGTACCATTTTTATTTTATTTTTTCAGGTCATGTTTTGAAAGACGATGTCCTGTAGCTTACTAATGTAAATAAATAAAAATGTATTCAAAAATCTGCTTCACATTTTCAGCAGGGCTGCGGAGCGGCTGTGAGTTGACTCCACACGGTTCTCATGTGCGTTAAAAGCTTTACATGGTTTAATGTACCTAAACAATGATTACCAAATTCCCCTCTCATGTTTCTCCACATAACCACTTAAAATGATAAAAAAAAATCGAACCCAGAGTCCAATTATTATGGACTTTATCTGATATTAAGCGTTTCTGCTTCACATTTTCAGCAGGGCTGCGGAGCGGCTGTGAGTTGACTCCACACGGTTCTCATGTGCGTTAAAAAGCTGACTCCACACGGTTCTCATGTGCGTTAAAAAGCTGACTCCACACGGTTCTCATGTGCGTTAAAAAGCTGACTCCACACGGTTCTCATGTGCGTTAAAAAGCTTTACGTTGTTTAATGTACCTAAACAAGGATTACCAAATTTCCCTCTCATATTGCTCCTCATAACCACTGAAAATGGTCAAAAAATCGAACCCAGAGTCCAATTATTATGGACGTTATCTGATATTAAGCGTTTCTGCTTCACATTTTCAGCAGGGCAGCGGAGCGGCTGCGAGTTGACTCCACGCGGTTCTCATGGGCGTGAAAAAGCTTTACGTGATTTAATGTACCTAAACAACCATCACCAAATTTCTCTCTCATATTGCTCCTCATGTTTATGAAATGTTATGATATATGTGTGATATATATGTGTTTTTTAGCTCTTTTGTTTGAAATGGAAAAAATCTAGCTGCTATCTAAAAAAAAAAAAAAAAAAAAGGTTCGACTATCAGTCGACTACGGCAAAATCTAACGAATCAGATTCGACTATGAAAATCCTTAGTCGAAAACAGCCCTAAAAGGTATAATAAGACAATGTATCATTACACTGTAATAAAGGTATAATAAGACAATGTATCATTACACTGTAATAAAGGTATAATAAGACAATGTGTTATTACACTGTAATAAAGGTATAATACCACAGTGTATTATTACACTGTAATAAAGGTATAATTTCACAATGTATTATGGCACTGTAATAAATGTATAATAACACAATGTATTATTACATTGTAATAAATGTATAATAACACAATGTATTATTACACTGTAATAAAGGTATAATTACAATGTATCATGGCACTGTAATAAAGGTATAATTACACAATGTATTATTACACTGTGATAAATGTATAATAGCACAATGTATTTCATTGTCATAAAGGTATTATAGCACAATGTATTATTACATTGTAATAAAGGTATAATTTCACAATGTTTTAGAACATTGTAATAACTGTATAATAACACAATGTATTATGGCACTGTAATAAAGGTATAATTACACAATGTATTATTACATTGTAATAAATGTATAATAACACAATGTATTATTACACTGTAATAAAGGTATAATTACAATGTATTATGGCACTGTAATAAATGTATAATAACACAATGTATTATTACATTGTAATAAATGTATAATAACACAATGTATTATTACACTGTAATAAAGGTATAATAAGACAATGTATCATTACACTGTAATAAAGGTATAATAAGACAATGTATCATTACACTGTAATAAAGGTATAATAAGACAATGTGTTATTACACTGTAATAAAGGTATAATACCACAGTGTATTATTACACTGTAATAAAGGTATAATTTCACAATGTATTATGGCACTGTAATAAATGTATAATAACACAATGTATTATTACATTGTAATAAATGTATAATAACACAATGTATTATTACACTGTAATAAAGGTATAATTACACAATGTATTATTACACTGTGATAAATGTATAATAGCACAATGTATTTCATTGTCATAAAGGTATTATAGCACAATGTATTACATTGTAATAAAGGTATAATTTCACAATGTTTTAGAACATTGTAATAACTGTATAATAACACAATGTATTATTACACTGTAATAAAGGTATAATAACACAATGTATTATTACATTGTAATAACTGTATAATAACACAATGTATTATTACACTGTAATAAAGGTATAATAACACAGTGTATTATTACACTGTAATAAAGGTATAATTTCACAATGTATTATGGCACTGTAAAAAGGTAGAATCACACAATGTATTATGAGACTATAATAAATGTATAATAAGAATGTATTATTACACTGTAATAAAGGTATAATAACACAGTGTATTATTACACTGTAATAAAGGTATAATAAGACAATGTATCATTACACTGTAATAAAGGTATAATACCACAATGTGTTATTACACTGTAATAAAGGTATAATACCACAGTGTATTATTACATTGTAATAAATGTATAATAACACAATGTATTATTACACTGTAATAAAGGTATAATAACACAATGTATTATTACATTGTAATAAATGTATAATAACACAGTGTATTATCACATTGCAATAAAGGTATAATAACACAATGTATTATTACACTGTAATAAAGGTATACTACACAATGTACTATAATACTGTGATTGTATAATTTCACAATGTATTATTATTGAATTATTACACTGTAATAAAGGTATAAGACAATGTATCATTACACTGTAACAATGGTATAATACAACAATGTGTTATTACACTGTAATAAAGGTATAATAACACAATGTATTATTACACTGTGATGAATGTATAATAGCACAATGTATTTCATTGTCATAAAGGTATAATAACACAATGTATTATTACACTGTAATAAAGGTATAATTTCACAATGTATTATTACATTGTAATAAATGTATAATAACACAATGTATTATTACACTGTAATAAAGGTATTATAAGACAATGTATTATTACACTGTAATAAAAGTATATTAACACAATGTATTATTACACTGTAATAAAGGTATAATAACACAGTGTATTATTACACTGTAATAAAGGTATAATAAGACAATGTATCATTACACTGTAATAAAGGTATAATACCACAATGTGTTATTACACTGTAATAAAGGTATAATAAGACAATGTATCATTACACTGTAATAAAGGTATAATAAGACAATGTATCATTACACTGTAATAAAGGTATAATAAGACAATGTATCATTACACTGCAATAAAGATATAATAACACAATGTATCATTATACTGTAATAAAGGTATAATAAGACAATGTATCATTACACTGTAATAAAGGTATAATAACACAATGTATTATTACACTGTAATAAAGGTATTATAAGACAATGTATTATTACACTGTAATAAAGGTATAATAACACAGTGTATTATTACACTGTAATAAAGGTATAATAAGACAATGTATCATTACACTGCAATAAAGGTATAATAAGACAATGTATTATTACACTGTAATAAAGGTATAATAAGACAATGTATCATTACACTGTAATAAAGGTATAATACCACAATGTGTTATTACACTGTAATAAAGGTATAATAAGACAATGTATCATTACACTGCAATAAAGGTATAATAAGACAATGTATCATTACACTGTAATAAAGGTATAATAAGACAATGTATCATTACACTGCAATAAAGGTATAATAACACAATGTATCATTATACTGTAATAAAGGTATAATAAGACAATGTATCATTACACTGTAATAAAGGTATAATACCACAATGTATTATTACACTGTAATAAAGGTATAATTTCACAATGTATTATTACATTGTAATAAATGTATTATAAGACAATGTATTTTTACACTGTAATAAAGGTATAATAACACAGTGTATTATTACACTGTAATAAAGGTATAATAAGACAATGTATCATTACACTGTAATAAAGATATAATAACACAATGTATTATTACATTGTTATAAATGTATAATAACACAATGTATTATTACACTGTAATAAAGGTATAATAAGACAATGTATTATTACATTGTAATAAATGTATAATAACACAATGTATTATTACACTGTAATAAAGGTATTATAAGACAATGTATTATTACACTGTAATAAAGGTATAATAACACAGTGTATTATTACACTGTAATAAAGGTATAATAAGGCAATGTATCATTCCACTGTAATAAAGGTATAATAAGACAATGTATCATTACACTGTAATAAAGGTATAATAACACAGTGTATTATTACACTGTAATAAAGGTATAATAAGACAATGTATCATTCCACTGTAATAAAGGTATAATAAGATAATGTATCATTACACTGTAATAAAGATATAATAACACAATGTATTATTACATTGTAATAAATGTATAATAACACAATGTATTATTACACTGTAATAAAGGTATTATAAGACAATGTATTATTACACTGTAATAAAGGTATAATAACACAGTGTATTATTACACTGTAATAAAGGTATAATAAGGCAATGTATCATTCCACTGTAATAAAGGTATAATAAGACAATGTATCATTACACTGTAATAAAGGTATAATAACACAGTGTATTATTACACTGTAATAAAGGCATAATAAGACAATGTATCATTACACTGTAATAAAGGTATAATACCACAATGTGTTATTACACTGTAATAAAGGTATAGTAGCACAGTGTATTATTACATTGTAATAAATGTATAATAACACAATGTATTAATACATTGTAATAAATGTATAATAACACAATGTATTATTACACTGTAATAAAGGTATAATACCACAATGTGTTATTACGCTGTAATAAAGGTATAATTTCACAATGTATTATGGCACTGTAAAAAGGTAGAATCACACAATATATTATGGGACTGTAATAAATGTATAATAAGAATGTATTATTACACTGTAATAAAGGTATAATAACACAGTGTATTATTACACTGTAATAAAGGTATAATAAGACAATGTATTATTACACTGTAATAAAGGTATAATAACACAGTGTATTATTACACTGTAATAAAGGTATAATAAGACAATGTATTATTACACTGTAATAAAGGTATAATAAGACAATGTATCATTACACTGTAATAAAGGTATAATAAGACAATGTATCATTACACTGTAATAAAGGTATAATACCAAAATGTGTTATTACACTGTAATAAAGGTATAATAAGACAATGTATTATTACACTGTAATAAAGGTATAATAAGACAATGTATCATTACACTGTAATAAAGGTATAATAAGACAATGTATCTTTACACTGTAATAAAGGTATAATAAGACAATGTATCATTACACTGTAATAAAGGTATAATAAGACAATGTATCATTACAATGTAATAAAGGTATAGTAAGACAATGTATCATTACACTGTAATAAAGGTATAATAACACAGTGTATTATTACACTGTAATAAAGGTATAATAAGACAATGTATCATTACACTGTAATAAAGGTATTATAAGACAATGTATTATTACACTGTAATAAAGGTATAATAAGACAATGTATCCTTACACTGTAATAAAGGTATAGTAAGACAATGTATCATTACACTGTAATAAAGGTATAATACCACAATGTGTTATTACACTGTAATAAAGTTATAATAAGACAATGTATCATTACACTGTAATAAAGGTATAATACCAAAATGTGTTATTACACTGTAATAAAGGTGTAATAACACAGTGTATTATTACACTGTAATAAAGGTATAATAAGACAATGTATCATTACACTGTAATAAAGGTATAATAAAACAGTGAATTATTACACTGTAATAAAGGTATAATAAGACAATGTATCATTACACTGTAATAAAGGTATAATAAGACAATGTATCATTACACTGTAATAAAGGTATAATAACACAGTGTATTATAACACTGTAATAAAGGTATAATAAGACAATGTATCATTACACTGTAATAAAGGTATAGTAAGACAATGTATCATTACACTGTAATAAAGGTATAATACCACAATGTGTTATTACACTGTAATAAAGTAATAATAAGACAATGTATCATTACACTGTAATAAAGGTATAATACCACAATGTGTTATTACACTGTAATAAAGGTGTAATAACACAGTGTATTATTACACTGTAATAAAGGTATAATAAGACAATGTATCATTACACTGTAATAAAGGTATAATAACACAGTGAATTATTACACTGTAATAAAGGTATAATAAGACAATGTATCATTACACTGTAATAAAGGTATAATAAGACAATGTGTTATTACACTGTAATAAAGGTATAATAGCACAGTGTATTATTACACTGTAATAAAGGTATAATAAGACAATGTATCATTACACTGTAATAAAGGTATAATAAGACAATGTGTTATTACACTGTAATAAAGGTATAATACCACAGTGTATTATTACACTGTAATAAAGGTATAATTTCACAATGTATTATGGCACTGTAATAAATGTATAATAACACAATGTATTATTACATTGTAATAAATGTATAATAACACAATGTATTATTACACTGTAATAAAGGTATAATTACAATGTATTATGGCACTGTAATAAAGGTATAATTACACAATGTATTATTACATTGTAATAAATGTATAATAACACAATGTATTATTACACTGTAATAAAGGTATAATTACAATGTATTATGGCATTGTAATAAATGTATAATAACACAATGTATTATTACATTGTAATAAATGTATAATAACACAATGTATTATTACACTGTAATAAAGGTATAATTACAATGTATTATGGCACTGTAATAAAGGTATAATTACACAATGTATTATTACACTGTGATAAATGTATAATAGCACAATGTATTTCATTGTCATAAAGGTATTATAGCACAATGTATTACATTGTAATAAAGGTATAATTTCACAATGTTTTAGAACATTGTAATAACTGTATAATAACACAATGTATTATTACACTGTAATAAAGGTATAATAACACTATGTATTATTACATTGTAATAACTGTATAATAACAAAATGTATTATTACACTGTAATAAAGGTATAATAACACAGTGTATTATTACACTGTAATAAAGGTATAATTTCACAATGTATTATGGCACTGTAAAAAGGTAGAATCACACAATGTATTATGAGACTATAATAAATGTATAATAAGAATGTATTATTACACTGTAATAAAGGTATAATAACACAGTGTATTATTACACTGTAATAAAGGTATAATAAGACAATGTATCATTACACTGTAATAAAGGTATAATACCACAATGTGTTATTACACTGTAATAAAGGTATAATACCACAGTGTATTATTACATTGTAATAAATGTATAATAACACAATGTATTATTACACTGTAATAAAGGTATAATAACACAATGTATTATTACATTGTAATAAATGTATAATAACACAGTGTATTATCACATTGCAATAAAGGTATAATAACACAATGTATTATTACACTGTAATAAAGGTATAATTTCACAATGTATTATTATACTGTAATAAAGGTATACTACACAATGTACTATAATACTGTGATTGTATAATTTCACAATGTATTATTATTGAATTATTAAACTGTAATAAAGGTATAGGAACACAATGTATTATTACATTGTAAAAAATGTATAATAACACAATGTATTATTACACTGTAATAAAGGTATAAGACAATGTATCATTACACTGTAACAATGGTATAATACAACAATGTGTTATTACACTGTAATAAAGGTATAATAACACAATGTATTATTACACTGTGATGAATGTATAATAGCACAATGTATTTCATTGTCATAAAGGTATAATAACACAATGTATTATTACACTCTAATAAAGGTATTATAAGACAATGTATTATTACACTGTAATAAAGGTATAATTTCACAATGTATTATTACATTGTAATAAATGTATAATAAGACAATGTATTATTACACTGTAATAAAGGTATAATACCACAATGTGTTATTACACTGTAATAAAGGTATAATAAGACAATGTATCATTACACTGTAATAAAGGTATAATAAGACAAAGTATCATTACACTGTAATAAAGGTATAATAAGACAATGTATCATTACACTGCAATAAAGGTATAATAACACAATGTATCATTATACTGTAATAAAGGTATAATAAGACAATGTATCATTACACTGTAATAAAGGTATAATACCACAATGTGTTATTACACTGTAATAAAGGTATAATAAGACAATGTATCATTACACTGTAATAAAGGTAGAATACCACAATGTGTTATTACACTGTAATAAAGGTATAATTACACAATGTATTATTACACTGTGATAAATGTATAATAGCACAATGTATTATTACACTGTAATAAATGTATAATACCACAATGTGTTATTACACTGTAATAAAGGTATAATAAGACAATGTATCATTACACTGTAATAAAGGTATAATACCAAAATGTGTTATTACACTGTAATAAAGGTATAATAAGACAATGTATCATTACACTGTAATAAAGGTATAATACCACAATGTGTTATTACACTGTAATAAAGGTATAATTACACAATGTATTATTACACTGTGATAAATGTATAATAGCACAATGTATTATTACACTGTAATAAATGTATAATAACACAATGTATTATTACACTGTAATAAAGGTATAATTTCACAATGTATTATTACATTGTAATAAATGTATTATAAGACAATGTATTTTTACACTGTAATAAAGGTATAATAACACAGTGTATTATTACACTGTAATAAAGGTATAATAAGACAATGTATCATTACACTGTAATAAAGATATAATAACACAATGTATTATTACATTGTTATAAATGTATAATAACACAATGTATTATTACACTGTAATAAAGGTATAATAAGACAATGTATTATTACATTGTAATAAATGTATAATAACACAATGTATTATTACACTGTAATAAAGGTATTATAAGACAATGTATTATTACACTGTAATAAAGGTATAATAAAACAATGTATCATTACACTGTAATAAAGATATAATAACACAATGTATTATTACATTGTAATAAATGTATAATAACACAATGTATTATTACACTGTAATAAAGGTATTATAAGACAATGTATTATTACACTGTAATAAAGGTATAATAACACAGTGTATTATTACACTGTAATAAAGGTATAATAAGACAATGTATCATTACACTGTAATAAAGGTATAATAACACAGTGTATTATTACACTGTAATAAAGGTATTATAAGACAATGTATTATTACACTGTAATAAAGGTATAATAAGACAATGTATCATTCCACTGTAATAAAGGTATAATAAGATAATGTATCATTACACTGTAATAAAGGCATAATAAGACAATGTATCATTACACTGTAATAAAGGTATAATAGGACAATGTATCATTACACTGTAATAAAGGTATAATACCACAATGTGTTATTACACTGTAATAAAGGTATAGTAGCACAGTGTATTATTACATTGTAATAAATGTATAATAACACAATGTATTAATACATTGTAATAAATGTATAATAACACAATGTATTATTACACTGTAATAAAGGTATAATACCACAATGTGTTATTACGCTGTAATAAAGGTATAATTTCACAATGTATTATGGCACTGTAAAAAGGTAGAATCACACAATATATTATGGGACTGTAATAAATGTATAATAAGAATGTATTATTACACTGTAATAAAGGTATAATAACACAGTGTATTATTACACTGTAATAAAGGTATAATAAGACAATGTATTATTACACTGTAATAAAGGTATAATAACACAGTGTATTATTACACTGTAATAAAGGTATAATAAGACAATGTATTATTACACTGTAATAAAGGTATAATAAGACAATGTATTATTACACTGTAATAAAGGTATAATAAGACAATGTATCATTACACTGTAATAAAGGTATAATACCACAATGTGTTATTACACTGTAATAAAGGTATAATAAGACAATGTATCATTACACTGTAATAAAGGTATAATAAGACAATGTATCTTTACACTGTAATAAAGGTATAATAAGACAATGTATCATTACACTGTAATAAAGGTATAATAAGACAATGTATCATTACAATGTAATAAAGGTATAGTAAGACAATGTATCATTACACTGTAATAAAGGTATAATAACACAGTGTATTATTACACTGTAATAAAGGTATAATAAGACAATGTATTATTACACTGTAATAAAGGTATAATAAGACAATGTATCATTACACTGTAATAAAGGTATTATAAGACAATGTATTATTACACTGTAATAAAGGTATAATAAGACAATGTATCATTACACTGTAATAAAGGTATAGTAAGACAATGTATCATTACACTGTAATAAAGGTATAATACCACAATGTGTTATTACACTGTAATAAAGTTATAATAAGACAATGTATCATTACACTGTAATAAAGGTATAATAAGACAATGTATCATTACAATGTAATAAAGGTATAGTAAGACAATGTATCATTACACTGTAATAAAGGTATAATAACACAGTATATTATTACACTGTAATAAAGGTATAATAAGACAATGTATTATTACACTGTAATAAAGGTATAATAAGACAATGTATCATTACACTGTAATAAAGGTATTATAAGACAATGTATTATTACACTGTAATAAAGGTATAATAAGACAATGTATCATTACACTGTAATAAAGGTATAGTAAGACAATGTATCATTACACTGTAATAAAGGTGTAATAACACAGTGTATTATTACTCTGTAATAAAGGTATAATAAGACAATGTATCATTACACTGTAATAAAGGTATAATAAGACAATGTATCATTACACTGTAATAAAGGTATAATAACACAGTGTATTATAACACTGTAATAAAGGTATAATAAGACAATGTATCATTACACTGTAATAAAGGTATAGTAAGACAATGTATCATTACACTGTAATAAAGGTATAATACAACAATGTGTTATTACACTGTAATAAAGGTATAATAAGACAATGTATCATTACACTGTAATAAAGGTATAATAAGACAATGTATCTTTACACTGTAATAAAGGTATAATAAGACAATGTATCATTACACTGTAATAAAGGTATAATAAGACAATGTATCATTACAATGTAATAAAGGTATAGTAAGACAATGTATCATTACACTGTAATAAAGGTATAATAACACAGTGTATTATTACACTGTAATAAAGGTATAATAAGACAATGTATTATTACACTGTAATAAAGGTATAATAAGACAATGTATCATTACACTGTAATAAAGGTATTATAAGACAATGTATTATTACACTGTAATAAAGGTATAATAAGACAATGTATCATTACACTGTAATAAAGGTATAGTAAGACAATGTATCATTACACTGTAATAAAGGTATAATACCACAATGTGTTATTACACTGTAATAAAGTTATAATAAGACAATGTATCATTACACTGTAATAAAGGTATAATAAGACAATGTATCATTACAATGTAATAAAGGTATAGTAAGACAATGTATCATTACACTGTAATAAAGGTATAATAACACAGTATATTATTACACTGTAATAAAGGTATAATAAGACAATGTATCATTACACTGTAATAAAGGTATTATAAGACAATGTATTATTACACTGTAATAAAGGTATAATAAGACAATGTATCATTACACTGTAATAAAGGTATAGTAAGACAATGTATCATTACACTGTAATAAAGGTGTAATAACACAGTGTATTATTACTCTGTAATAAAGGTATAATAAGACAATGTATCATTACACTGTAATAAAGGTATAATAAGACAATGTATCATTACACTGTAATAAAGGTATAATAACACAGTGTATTATAACACTGTAATAAAGGTATAATAAGACAATGTATCATTACACTGTAATAAAGGTATAGTAAGACAATGTATCATTACACTGTAATAAAGGTATAATACCACAATGTGTTATTACACTGTAATAAAGTTATAATAAGACAATGTATCATTACACTGTAATAAAGGTATAATAAGACAATGTATCATTACAATGTAATAAAGGTATAGTAAGACAATGTATCATTACACTGTAATAAAGGTATAATAACACAGTATATTATTACACTGTAATAAAGGTATAATAAGACAATGTATTATTACACTGTAATAAAGGTATAATAAGACAATGTATCATTACACTGTAATAAAGGTATTATAAGACAATGTATTATTACACTGTAATAAAGGTATAATAAGACAATGTATCATTACACTGTAATAAAGGTATAGTAAGACAATGTATCATTACACTGTAATAAAGGTGTAATAACACAGTGTATTATTACTCTGTAATAAAGGTATAATAAGACAATGTATCATTACACTGTAATAAAGGTATAATAAGACAATGTATCATTACACTGTAATAAAGGTATAATAACACAGTGTATTATAACACTGTAATAAAGGTATAATAAGACAATGTATCATTACACTGTAATAAAGGTATAGTAAGACAATGTATCATTACACTGTAATAAAGGTATAATACAACAATGTGTTATTACACTGTAATAAAGGTATAATAAGACAATGTATCATTACACTGTAATAAAGGTATAATAAGACAATGTATCTTTACACTGTAATAAAGGTATAATAAGACAATGTATCATTACACTGTAATAAAGGTATAATAAGACAATGTATCATTACAATGTAATAAAGGTATAGTAAGACAATGTATCATTACACTGTAATAAAGGTATAATAACACAGTGTATTATTACACTGTAATAAAGGTATAATAAGACAATGTATTATTACACTGTAATAAAGGTATAATAAGACAATGTATCATTACACTGTAATAAAGGTATTATAAGACAATGTATTATTACACTGTAATAAAGGTATAATAAGACAATGTATCATTACACTGTAATAAAGGTATAGTAAGACAATGTATCATTACACTGTAATAAAGGTATAATACCACAATGTGTTATTACACTGTAATAAAGTTATAATAAGACAATGTATCATTACACTGTAATAAAGGTATAATAAGACAATGTATCATTACAATGTAATAAAGGTATAGTAAGACAATGTATCATTACACTGTAATAAAGGTATAATAACACAGTATATTATTACACTGTAATAAAGGTATAATAAGACAATGTATCATTACACTGTAATAAAGGTATTATAAGACAATGTATTATTACACTGTAATAAAGGTATAATAAGACAATGTATCATTACACTGTAATAAAGGTATAGTAAGACAATGTATCATTACACTGTAATAAAGGTGTAATAACACAGTGTATTATTACTCTGTAATAAAGGTATAATAAGACAATGTATCATTACACTGTAATAAAGGTATAATAAGACAATGTATCATTACACTGTAATAAAGGTATAATAACACAGTGTATTATAACACTGTAATAAAGGTATAATAAGACAATGTATCATTACACTGTAATAAAGGTATAGTAAGACAATGTATCATTACACTGTAATAAAGGTATAATACAACAATGTGTTATTACACTGTAATAAAGGTATAATAAGACAATGTATCATTACACTGTAATAAAGGTATAATACCACAATGTGTTATTACACTGTAATAAAGGTATAATAAGACAATGTATCATTACACTGTAATAAAGGTATTATAAGACAATGTATTATTACACTGTAATAAAGGTATAATAACACAGTGTATTATTACACTGTAATAAAGGTATAGTAAGACAATGTATCATTACACTGTAATAAAGGTATAATAACACAGTGTATTATTACACTGTAATAAAGGTATAATAAGACAATGTATCATTACACTGTAATAAAGGTATTATAAGACAATGTATTATTACACTGTAATAAAGGTGTAATAACACAGTGTATTATTACACTGTAATAAAGGTATAATAAGACAATGTATCATTACACTGTAATAAAGGTATTATAAGACAATGTATTATTACACTGTAATAAAGGTATAATTACACAGTGTATTATTACACTGTAATAAAGGTATAATAAGACAATGTATCATTACACTGTAATAAAGGTATAGTAAGACAATGTATCATTACACTGTAATAAGGGTATAATACCACAATGTGTTATTACACTGTAATAAAGTAATAATAAGACAATGTATCATTACACTGTAATAAAGGTGTAATAACACAGTGTATTATTACACTGTAATAAAGGTATAATAAGACAATGTATCATTACACTGTAATAAAGGTATAATAACACAGTGAATTATTACACTGTAATAAAGGTATAATAAGACAATGTGTTATTACACTGTAATAAAGGTATAATAGCACAGTGTATTATTACACTGTAATAAAGGTATTAGGGCTGACTTCTAATAGTCGAGGATTCGACGATTCGATTCGGAGAGGTCTGATTCGACTATGAACCTCATAGTCGAATACATGGGCGTCAGTTTGGTTTGAAATGTGCTGGGGACAGGGACGCATTCGCATTTTCAGAAGGGCTGGGTACCATTTTTATTTTATTTTTTCAGGTCATGTTTTGAAAGACGATGTCCTGTAGCTTACTAATGTAAATAAATAAAAATGTATTCAAAAATCTGCTTCACATTTTCAGCAGGGCTGCGGAGCGGCTGTGAGTTGACTCCACACGGTTCTCATGTGCGTTAAAAGCTTTACATGGTTTAATGTACCTAAACAATGATTACCAAATTCCCCTCTCATGTTTCTCCACATAACCACTTAAAATGATAAAAAAAAATCGAACCCAGAGTCCAATTATTATGGACTTTATCTGATATTAAGCGTTTCTGCTTCACATTTTCAGCAGGGCTGCGGAGCGGCTGTGAGTTGACTCCACACGGTTCTCATGTGCGTTAAAAAGCTGACTCCACACGGTTCTCATGTGCGTTAAAAAGCTGACTCCACACGGTTCTCATGTGCGTTAAAAAGCTGACTCCACACGGTTCTCATGTGCGTTAAAAAGCTTTACGTTGTTTAATGTACCTAAACAAGGATTACCAAATTTCCCTCTCATATTGCTCCTCATAACCACTGAAAATGGTCAAAAAATCGAACCCAGAGTCCAATTATTATGGACGTTATCTGATATTAAGCGTTTCTGCTTCACATTTTCAGCAGGGCAGCGGAGCGGCTGCGAGTTGACTCCACGCGGTTCTCATGGGCGTGAAAAAGCTTTACGTGATTTAATGTACCTAAACAACCATCACCAAATTTCTCTCTCATATTGCTCCTCATGTTTATGAAATGTTATGATATATGTGTGATATATATGTGTTTTTTAGCTCTTTTGTTTGAAATGGAAAAAATCTAGCTGCTATCTAAAAAAAAAAAAAAAAAAAAGGTTCGACTATCAGTCGACTACGGCAAAATCTAACGAATCAGATTCGACTATGAAAATCCTTAGTCGAAAACAGCCCTAAAAGGTATAATAAGACAATGTATCATTACACTGTAATAAAGGTATAATAAGACAATGTATCATTACACTGTAATAAAGGTATAATAAGACAATGTGTTATTACACTGTAATAAAGGTATAATACCACAGTGTATTATTACACTGTAATAAAGGTATAATTTCACAATGTATTATGGCACTGTAATAAATGTATAATAACACAATGTATTATTACATTGTAATAAATGTATAATAACACAATGTATTATTACACTGTAATAAAGGTATAATTACAATGTATCATGGCACTGTAATAAAGGTATAATTACACAATGTATTATTACACTGTGATAAATGTATAATAGCACAATGTATTTCATTGTCATAAAGGTATTATAGCACAATGTATTATTACATTGTAATAAAGGTATAATTTCACAATGTTTTAGAACATTGTAATAACTGTATAATAACACAATGTATTATGGCACTGTAATAAAGGTATAATTACACAATGTATTATTACATTGTAATAAATGTATAATAACACAATGTATTATTACACTGTAATAAAGGTATAATTACAATGTATTATGGCACTGTAATAAATGTATAATAACACAATGTATTATTACATTGTAATAAATGTATAATAACACAATGTATTATTACACTGTAATAAAGGTATAATAAGACAATGTATCATTACACTGTAATAAAGGTATAATAAGACAATGTATCATTACACTGTAATAAAGGTATAATAAGACAATGTGTTATTACACTGTAATAAAGGTATAATACCACAGTGTATTATTACACTGTAATAAAGGTATAATTTCACAATGTATTATGGCACTGTAATAAATGTATAATAACACAATGTATTATTACATTGTAATAAATGTATAATAACACAATGTATTATTACACTGTAATAAAGGTATAATTACACAATGTATTATTACACTGTGATAAATGTATAATAGCACAATGTATTTCATTGTCATAAAGGTATTATAGCACAATGTATTACATTGTAATAAAGGTATAATTTCACAATGTTTTAGAACATTGTAATAACTGTATAATAACACAATGTATTATTACACTGTAATAAAGGTATAATAACACAATGTATTATTACATTGTAATAACTGTATAATAACACAATGTATTATTACACTGTAATAAAGGTATAATAACACAGTGTATTATTACACTGTAATAAAGGTATAATTTCACAATGTATTATGGCACTGTAAAAAGGTAGAATCACACAATGTATTATGAGACTATAATAAATGTATAATAAGAATGTATTATTACACTGTAATAAAGGTATAATAACACAGTGTATTATTACACTGTAATAAAGGTATAATAAGACAATGTATCATTACACTGTAATAAAGGTATAATACCACAATGTGTTATTACACTGTAATAAAGGTATAATACCACAGTGTATTATTACATTGTAATAAATGTATAATAACACAATGTATTATTACACTGTAATAAAGGTATAATAACACAATGTATTATTACATTGTAATAAATGTATAATAACACAGTGTATTATCACATTGCAATAAAGGTATAATAACACAATGTATTATTACACTGTAATAAAGGTATACTACACAATGTACTATAATACTGTGATTGTATAATTTCACAATGTATTATTATTGAATTATTACACTGTAATAAAGGTATAAGACAATGTATCATTACACTGTAACAATGGTATAATACAACAATGTGTTATTACACTGTAATAAAGGTATAATAACACAATGTATTATTACACTGTGATGAATGTATAATAGCACAATGTATTTCATTGTCATAAAGGTATAATAACACAATGTATTATTACACTGTAATAAAGGTATAATTTCACAATGTATTATTACATTGTAATAAATGTATAATAACACAATGTATTATTACACTGTAATAAAGGTATTATAAGACAATGTATTATTACACTGTAATAAAAGTATATTAACACAATGTATTATTACACTGTAATAAAGGTATAATAACACAGTGTATTATTACACTGTAATAAAGGTATAATAAGACAATGTATCATTACACTGTAATAAAGGTATAATACCACAATGTGTTATTACACTGTAATAAAGGTATAATAAGACAATGTATCATTACACTGTAATAAAGGTATAATAAGACAATGTATCATTACACTGTAATAAAGGTATAATAAGACAATGTATCATTACACTGCAATAAAGATATAATAACACAATGTATCATTATACTGTAATAAAGGTATAATAAGACAATGTATCATTACACTGTAATAAAGGTATAATAACACAATGTATTATTACACTGTAATAAAGGTATTATAAGACAATGTATTATTACACTGTAATAAAGGTATAATAACACAGTGTATTATTACACTGTAATAAAGGTATAATAAGACAATGTATCATTACACTGCAATAAAGGTATAATAAGACAATGTATTATTACACTGTAATAAAGGTATAATAAGACAATGTATCATTACACTGTAATAAAGGTATAATACCACAATGTGTTATTACACTGTAATAAAGGTATAATAAGACAATGTATCATTACACTGCAATAAAGGTATAATAAGACAATGTATCATTACACTGTAATAAAGGTATAATAAGACAATGTATCATTACACTGCAATAAAGGTATAATAACACAATGTATCATTATACTGTAATAAAGGTATAATAAGACAATGTATCATTACACTGTAATAAAGGTATAATACCACAATGTATTATTACACTGTAATAAAGGTATAATTTCACAATGTATTATTACATTGTAATAAATGTATTATAAGACAATGTATTTTTACACTGTAATAAAGGTATAATAACACAGTGTATTATTACACTGTAATAAAGGTATAATAAGACAATGTATCATTACACTGTAATAAAGATATAATAACACAATGTATTATTACATTGTTATAAATGTATAATAACACAATGTATTATTACACTGTAATAAAGGTATAATAAGACAATGTATTATTACATTGTAATAAATGTATAATAACACAATGTATTATTACACTGTAATAAAGGTATTATAAGACAATGTATTATTACACTGTAATAAAGGTATAATAACACAGTGTATTATTACACTGTAATAAAGGTATAATAAGGCAATGTATCATTCCACTGTAATAAAGGTATAATAAGACAATGTATCATTACACTGTAATAAAGGTATAATAACACAGTGTATTATTACACTGTAATAAAGGTATAATAAGACAATGTATCATTCCACTGTAATAAAGGTATAATAAGATAATGTATCATTACACTGTAATAAAGATATAATAACACAATGTATTATTACATTGTAATAAATGTATAATAACACAATGTATTATTACACTGTAATAAAGGTATTATAAGACAATGTATTATTACACTGTAATAAAGGTATAATAACACAGTGTATTATTACACTGTAATAAAGGTATAATAAGGCAATGTATCATTCCACTGTAATAAAGGTATAATAAGACAATGTATCATTACACTGTAATAAAGGTATAATAACACAGTGTATTATTACACTGTAATAAAGGCATAATAAGACAATGTATCATTACACTGTAATAAAGGTATAATACCACAATGTGTTATTACACTGTAATAAAGGTATAGTAGCACAGTGTATTATTACATTGTAATAAATGTATAATAACACAATGTATTAATACATTGTAATAAATGTATAATAACACAATGTATTATTACACTGTAATAAAGGTATAATACCACAATGTGTTATTACGCTGTAATAAAGGTATAATTTCACAATGTATTATGGCACTGTAAAAAGGTAGAATCACACAATATATTATGGGACTGTAATAAATGTATAATAAGAATGTATTATTACACTGTAATAAAGGTATAATAACACAGTGTATTATTACACTGTAATAAAGGTATAATAAGACAATGTATTATTACACTGTAATAAAGGTATAATAACACAGTGTATTATTACACTGTAATAAAGGTATAATAAGACAATGTATTATTACACTGTAATAAAGGTATAATAAGACAATGTATCATTACACTGTAATAAAGGTATAATAAGACAATGTATCATTACACTGTAATAAAGGTATAATACCAAAATGTGTTATTACACTGTAATAAAGGTATAATAAGACAATGTATTATTACACTGTAATAAAGGTATAATAAGACAATGTATCATTACACTGTAATAAAGGTATAATAAGACAATGTATCTTTACACTGTAATAAAGGTATAATAAGACAATGTATCATTACACTGTAATAAAGGTATAATAAGACAATGTATCATTACAATGTAATAAAGGTATAGTAAGACAATGTATCATTACACTGTAATAAAGGTATAATAACACAGTGTATTATTACACTGTAATAAAGGTATAATAAGACAATGTATCATTACACTGTAATAAAGGTATTATAAGACAATGTATTATTACACTGTAATAAAGGTATAATAAGACAATGTATCCTTACACTGTAATAAAGGTATAGTAAGACAATGTATCATTACACTGTAATAAAGGTATAATACCACAATGTGTTATTACACTGTAATAAAGTTATAATAAGACAATGTATCATTACACTGTAATAAAGGTATAATACCAAAATGTGTTATTACACTGTAATAAAGGTGTAATAACACAGTGTATTATTACACTGTAATAAAGGTATAATAAGACAATGTATCATTACACTGTAATAAAGGTATAATAAAACAGTGAATTATTACACTGTAATAAAGGTATAATAAGACAATGTATCATTACACTGTAATAAAGGTATAATAAGACAATGTATCATTACACTGTAATAAAGGTATAATAACACAGTGTATTATAACACTGTAATAAAGGTATAATAAGACAATGTATCATTACACTGTAATAAAGGTATAGTAAGACAATGTATCATTACACTGTAATAAAGGTATAATACCACAATGTGTTATTACACTGTAATAAAGTAATAATAAGACAATGTATCATTACACTGTAATAAAGGTATAATACCACAATGTGTTATTACACTGTAATAAAGGTGTAATAACACAGTGTATTATTACACTGTAATAAAGGTATAATAAGACAATGTATCATTACACTGTAATAAAGGTATAATAACACAGTGAATTATTACACTGTAATAAAGGTATAATAAGACAATGTATCATTACACTGTAATAAAGGTATAATAAGACAATGTGTTATTACACTGTAATAAAGGTATAATAGCACAGTGTATTATTACACTGTAATAAAGGTATAATAAGACAATGTATCATTACACTGTAATAAAGGTATAATAAGACAATGTGTTATTACACTGTAATAAAGGTATAATACCACAGTGTATTATTACACTGTAATAAAGGTATAATTTCACAATGTATTATGGCACTGTAATAAATGTATAATAACACAATGTATTATTACATTGTAATAAATGTATAATAACACAATGTATTATTACACTGTAATAAAGGTATAATTACAATGTATTATGGCACTGTAATAAAGGTATAATTACACAATGTATTATTACATTGTAATAAATGTATAATAACACAATGTATTATTACACTGTAATAAAGGTATAATTACAATGTATTATGGCATTGTAATAAATGTATAATAACACAATGTATTATTACATTGTAATAAATGTATAATAACACAATGTATTATTACACTGTAATAAAGGTATAATTACAATGTATTATGGCACTGTAATAAAGGTATAATTACACAATGTATTATTACACTGTGATAAATGTATAATAGCACAATGTATTTCATTGTCATAAAGGTATTATAGCACAATGTATTACATTGTAATAAAGGTATAATTTCACAATGTTTTAGAACATTGTAATAACTGTATAATAACACAATGTATTATTACACTGTAATAAAGGTATAATAACACTATGTATTATTACATTGTAATAACTGTATAATAACAAAATGTATTATTACACTGTAATAAAGGTATAATAACACAGTGTATTATTACACTGTAATAAAGGTATAATTTCACAATGTATTATGGCACTGTAAAAAGGTAGAATCACACAATGTATTATGAGACTATAATAAATGTATAATAAGAATGTATTATTACACTGTAATAAAGGTATAATAACACAGTGTATTATTACACTGTAATAAAGGTATAATAAGACAATGTATCATTACACTGTAATAAAGGTATAATACCACAATGTGTTATTACACTGTAATAAAGGTATAATACCACAGTGTATTATTACATTGTAATAAATGTATAATAACACAATGTATTATTACACTGTAATAAAGGTATAATAACACAATGTATTATTACATTGTAATAAATGTATAATAACACAGTGTATTATCACATTGCAATAAAGGTATAATAACACAATGTATTATTACACTGTAATAAAGGTATAATTTCACAATGTATTATTATACTGTAATAAAGGTATACTACACAATGTACTATAATACTGTGATTGTATAATTTCACAATGTATTATTATTGAATTATTAAACTGTAATAAAGGTATAGGAACACAATGTATTATTACATTGTAAAAAATGTATAATAACACAATGTATTATTACACTGTAATAAAGGTATAAGACAATGTATCATTACACTGTAACAATGGTATAATACAACAATGTGTTATTACACTGTAATAAAGGTATAATAACACAATGTATTATTACACTGTGATGAATGTATAATAGCACAATGTATTTCATTGTCATAAAGGTATAATAACACAATGTATTATTACACTCTAATAAAGGTATTATAAGACAATGTATTATTACACTGTAATAAAGGTATAATTTCACAATGTATTATTACATTGTAATAAATGTATAATAAGACAATGTATTATTACACTGTAATAAAGGTATAATACCACAATGTGTTATTACACTGTAATAAAGGTATAATAAGACAATGTATCATTACACTGTAATAAAGGTATAATAAGACAAAGTATCATTACACTGTAATAAAGGTATAATAAGACAATGTATCATTACACTGCAATAAAGGTATAATAACACAATGTATCATTATACTGTAATAAAGGTATAATAAGACAATGTATCATTACACTGTAATAAAGGTATAATACCACAATGTGTTATTACACTGTAATAAAGGTATAATAAGACAATGTATCATTACACTGTAATAAAGGTAGAATACCACAATGTGTTATTACACTGTAATAAAGGTATAATTACACAATGTATTATTACACTGTGATAAATGTATAATAGCACAATGTATTATTACACTGTAATAAATGTATAATACCACAATGTGTTATTACACTGTAATAAAGGTATAATAAGACAATGTATCATTACACTGTAATAAAGGTATAATAAGACAATGTATCATTACACTGCAATAAAGGTATAATAACACAATGTATCATTATACTGTAATAAAGGTATAATAAGACAATGTATCATTACACTGTAATAAAGGTATAATACCACAATGTGTTATTACACTGTAATAAAGGTATAATAAGACAATGTATCATTACACTGTAATAAAGGTATAATAAGACAATGTATCATTACACTGTAATAAAGGTATAATAAGACAATGTATCATTACACTGTAATAAAGATATAATAACACAATGTATCATTACACTGCAATAAAGGTATAATAACACAATGTATCATTATACTGTAATAAAGGTATAATAAGACAATGTATCATTACACTGTAATAAAGGTATAATACCAAAATGTGTTATTACACTGTAATAAAGGTATAATAAGACAATGTATCATTACACTGTAATAAAGGTATAATACCACAATGTGTTATTACACTGTAATAAAGGTATAATTACACAATGTATTATTACACTGTGATAAATGTATAATAGCACAATGTATTATTACACTGTAATAAATGTATAATAACACAATGTATTATTACACTGTAATAAAGGTATAATTTCACAATGTATTATTACATTGTAATAAATGTATTATAAGACAATGTATTTTTACACTGTAATAAAGGTATAGTAACACAGTGTATTATTACACTGTAATAAAGGTATAATAAGACAATGTATCATTACACTGTAATAAAGATATAATAACACAATGTATTATTACATTGTTATAAATGTATAATAACACAATGTATTATTACACTGTAATAAAGGTATAATAAGACAATGTATTATTACATTGTAATAAATGTATAATAACACAATGTATTATTACACTGTAATAAAGGTATTATAAGACAATGTATTATTACACTGTAATAAAGGTATAATAAAACAATGTATCATTACACTGTAATAAAGATATAATAACACAATGTATTATTACATTGTAATAAATGTATAATAACACAATGTATTATTACACTGTAATAAAGGTATTATAAGACAATGTATTATTACACTGTAATAAAGGTATAATAACACAGTGTATTATTACACTGTAATAAAGGTATAATAAGACAATGTATCATTACACTGTAATAAAGGTATAATAACACAGTGTATTATTACACTGTAATAAAGGTATTATAAGACAATGTATTATTACACTGTAATAAAGGTATAATAAGACAATGTATCATTCCACTGTAATAAAGGTATAATAAGATAATGTATCATTACACTGTAATAAAGGCATAATAAGACAATGTATCATTACACTGTAATAAAGGTATAATAGGACAATGTATCATTACACTGTAATAAAGGTATAATACCACAATGTGTTATTACACTGTAATAAAGGTATAGTAGCACAGTGTATTATTACATTGTAATAAATGTATAATAACACAATGTATTAATACATTGTAATAAATGTATAATAACACAATGTATTATTACACTGTAATAAAGGTATAATACCACAATGTGTTATTACGCTGTAATAAAGGTATAATTTCACAATGTATTATGGCACTGTAAAAAGGTAGAATCACACAATATATTATGGGACTGTAATAAATGTATAATAAGAATGTATTATTACACTGTAATAAAGGTATAATAACACAGTGTATTATTACACTGTAATAAAGGTATAATAAGACAATGTATTATTACACTGTAATAAAGGTATAATAACACAGTGTATTATTACACTGTAATAAAGGTATAATAAGACAATGTATTATTACACTGTAATAAAGGTATAATAAGACAATGTATTATTACACTGTAATAAAGGTATAATAAGACAATGTATCATTACACTGTAATAAAGGTATAATACCACAATGTGTTATTACACTGTAATAAAGGTATAATAAGACAATGTATCATTACACTGTAATAAAGGTATAATAAGACAATGTATCTTTACACTGTAATAAAGGTATAATAAGACAATGTATCATTACACTGTAATAAAGGTATAATAAGACAATGTATCATTACAATGTAATAAAGGTATAGTAAGACAATGTATCATTACACTGTAATAAAGGTATAATAACACAGTATATTATTACACTGTAATAAAGGTATAATAAGACAATGTATTATTACACTGTAATAAAGGTATAATAAGACAATGTATCATTACACTGTAATAAAGGTATTATAAGACAATGTATTATTACACTGTAATAAAGGTATAATAAGACAATGTATCATTACACTGTAATAAAGGTATAGTAAGACAATGTATCATTACACTGTAATAAAGGTGTAATAACACAGTGTATTATTACTCTGTAATAAAGGTATAATAAGACAATGTATCATTACACTGTAATAAAGGTATAATAAGACAATGTATCATTACACTGTAATAAAGGTATAATAACACAGTGTATTATAACACTGTAATAAAGGTATAATAAGACAATGTATCATTACACTGTAATAAAGGTATAGTAAGACAATGTATCATTACACTGTAATAAAGGTATAATACAACAATGTGTTATTACACTGTAATAAAGGTATAATAAGACAATGTATCATTACACTGTAATAAAGGTATAATACCACAATGTGTTATTACACTGTAATAAAGGTATAATAAGACAATGTATCATTACACTGTAATAAAGGTATTATAAGACAATGTATTATTACACTGTAATAAAGGTATAATAACACAGTGTATTATTACACTGTAATAAAGGTATAGTAAGACAATGTATCATTACACTGTAATAAAGGTATAATAACACAGTGTATTATTACACTGTAATAAAGGTATAATAAGACAATGTATCATTACACTGTAATAAAGGTATTATAAGACAATGTATTATTACACTGTAATAAAGGTGTAATAACACAGTGTATTATTACACTGTAATAAAGGTATAATAAGACAATGTATCATTACACTGTAATAAAGGTATTATAAGACAATGTATTATTACACTGTAATAAAGGTATAATTACACAGTGTATTATTACACTGTAATAAAGGTATAATAAGACAATGTATCATTACACTGTAATAAAGGTATAATAAGACAATGTATCATTACACTGTAATAAAGGTATTATAAGACAATGTATTATTACACTGTAATAAAGGTGTAATAACACAGTGTATTATTACACTGTAATAAAGGTATAATAACACAGTGTATTATTACACTGTAATAAAGGTATAGTAAGACAATGTATTATTACACTGTAATAAAGGTATAATTTCACAATGTATTATTACATTGTAATAAATGTATTATAAGACAATGTATTTTTACACTGTAATAAAGGTATAATAACACAGTGTATTATTACACTGTAATAAAGGTATAATAAGACAATGTATCATTACACTGTAATAAAGATATAATAACACAATGTATTATTACATTGTTATAAATGTATAATAACACAATGTATTATTACACTGTAATAAAGGTATAATAAGACAATGTATTATTACATTGTAATAAATGTATAATAACACAATGTATTATTACACTGTAATAAAGGTATTATAAGACAATGTATTATTACACTGTAATAAAGGTATAATAACACAGTGTATTATTACACTGTAATAAAGGTATAATAAAACAATGTATCATTACACTGTAATAAAGATATAATAACACAATGTATTATTACATTGTAATAAATGTATAATAACACAATGTATTATTACACTGTAATAAAGGTATTATAAGACAATGTATTATTACACTGTAATAAAGGTATAATAACACAGTGTATTATTACACTGTAATAAAGGTATAATAACACAGTGTATTATTACACTGTAATTCCTGCTCGATCGCTCTAGCTGTTTGCGGGTTTCCATGGTAATGTCGCTGTTACGCGACAGTTCTCCTTTGATGGCTGTGGGCGGGGTGCTGAACCAGAGAACGCATTATGATGTCTGATAATTCCATGTAGCCTGGTTGTCTCTGTGTAGTCTTGCTAATTATGCAGTCTCATATATGCCATGTATTTGCCAGGAGATGAAAAATAATTCAAGTGGAAAAACAATATTTGGTGCTGAAGGAGACGGAGCTGAGCTCTGTCAGGGTGTGTTGTGGACCTAGGGTTGCCAACCGTTCTGTATAATACGGAATCGTTCCGTATTTGACACATAAAAGTCTTGTTCCGTATTGAACTGATACGGAACGCACTTTGTTCCGTATTTTTGAGAATCAATTCAGTGCA
Source organism: Scardinius erythrophthalmus (assembly GCF_964197995.2). Classification (NCBI taxonomy): domain Eukaryota; kingdom Metazoa; phylum Chordata; class Actinopteri; order Cypriniformes; family Leuciscidae; genus Scardinius; species Scardinius erythrophthalmus. The sequence continues at coordinate 35,393,256 of NC_138230.1, forward strand.
GTGAAAAAAAACCCCGACGGTGCGGTAGATAGGCTACTTATTTCTCCCCCGGATTGTCTATGATCAGCGTAGCGTTTTTAACATCTTGGAACATCATCAGAGAATGCCCTTTTAATTGGTCGTTTCAGTCATTGTGAGTCACGTATCGTAGCAACGATGACGACAAGTGACAACAGCGGGAAATGTAAAAATGACTTCCTCCGAGCAGCCGGCGAAAAAGAAAAGAGCACAAAAATATAGAATTGAATGGGAAAATGACTACCCGTGGCTGGAATGCGTGAGGGACAATGAATACACGGCCGAGCGATGTCACGGTTCCTTGTCCGTCAGACGTCTCCAGCTGATATGGTAGGCTATGTAATTTTAAAACTCAAATTAGTTCATAAGAAAGTGATTATATTAGAGGGGACATATCATGCTAAATGCACTTTTTTAGCCCTTAAATGCATTTTGTTGTATATTTGGAGTGTTTAGAAGTACAGAAAATATGAAATTATTCTCTTCAGGTGCTTCGTTGATATCTTTATATTCTGTTTTGGTCATATTTTTCAACCTGTTCCGATTTTTCTGTTATCTATGACGTTTTGTGAACTATCACGTCACAGTATTTGCAGCGGAACTGCCAAATAAGGACATTGACTTCCAGCCCAACACTTCGAGCGATCCGCCATTATTATTTCTCGCTGCAATTTTGTAGTCCAAGCTAAAGGATGCAGAAGTTACGAGAGGGTAAGTTAAAATGTTCGGTTGTTGGATGTAGTAACCCACACGCTTCATTACACCGTCTATTGTAGATGAACTGCCGCGCTTGTGGCGCATGTTTAACTGAAAGAACGAGCAGAGAGAGAGAGACCCGGTCGCGCGCGCGCTCGCACTCTCTCTCGGAGCCCGGCGAAAGTGTAAACAAGACACCGTCTCCAAACTAGATGCTGTCTAGCTCTCTCTCCCTTGCACATATTAATCAAAATAAATCGACACGGTGGTAAAATGTCGGAAGACCAAAGTTTCATGTGTAAATACAGTAACACACCATTGCAATACATCCAATATGAAGACGTTGTTCTGCAGGTTCGTCGTCTTCATTTTCATCTCGATCCGGCTCCAACTCTGGCTCGAACATGTAATGCTGGCTGGACAAGTCTTCCGTTGTTGACATTATGTTAATAACGTGTGAATAAAAAGTTTCTGTGCCGCTAGATAATCCTATCTCTGATATCAGACTACAAAAATGGCCGAACGGGGTGGAGTTGAACCTCTGCAACCTGGAGAGGGGGCGGGGTATGAAGTGTCTCAAATGTATTTAAAGAGACCGCACCAAAACGAGTTGCTGTCAGAAGCACCTCAGAAAAGGGATAAAAAGGGGCCCGTGGAGCTATAATAATGAGGAATTCAGACCCAAGCATTGCAGTTCCGCTTTATATAGACCACAAATGTATGATGTATATGTAAAAAGGAACAATTTAAAAGCATGATATGTCTCCTTTAAAAGAGATAGTACAGGTTTAGCCTAACATTGTAAAGAAATCAAAAAAGTACACATGGAAAAAATAGCTGCACAATGTGCTTAGTCTGGAGGTTTATTTATTTCTGTGAGATTTTCCATGTGCATACATACAGGTGTTGTATTGCTTGAATGCAGTATTTGAGTGCAATATTTTAGATTTTCTTTATTAGCTTTTTTATTTATGTTTTTATATTATTGTTTTGCACTGGAAAGAAAGTTAACTATAATGGAAGTATAATTATATAAATATATTTGCACTACACCTCCTTAAAATGTTGTCTAATTAAATTAAAAATATATTTTTTTTGCACTGGAAAGAACATTCTAGAAGTCTAATTCTATTGAATAAGTTTGCACAAGGCTACAGAAGTTTTGAATGTTAGATGTTGTATGTTTAAGTTAAAAATAAAATGTATTATAAACTAAACAAATCCATGGTTCATTGTTGGCAAAATGATCATGATAGGCTTTATATTTCACATCTAACTTATGTGGTTCAGTCTTGTATATTGATTAGGCCTACTTTGCTATTCTATAGGCCTATAAGTTGTAAATTGGGACACAATTTAACCTCTGTGTATATATATATATATATATATATATATATATATATATATGCACACATATACTGTAGTTGCAATAATGGTACACTGTGCCTATGTTCTAATGGCTTTCTAAAGATTGTTTACAAAAAGGGCCATAATATTTGGGAAATACTGACCACTTGTGGTAAAATATAGGATACACAACATGTGCCACAATAAATCAGGATCTTTTTTATTTAAATAAAATCATTTAAATTCAGTCAACACTTTCATATTTTAAAAAAAATTCACAGAAAACATTAACACAAAAAAAAATTGATTTATACCACCAAGATATGGGAGAGCAGTGATTGACCGAAATCATGGTTTGTGATAAAAGATTTTGTCCAACAAATACAAAATAAAACTGTTAAGTAATGAGTACTGCGGTTTAAAAACGTAAACCATTTTATTAAAACCCCTTTCTCAATCCAGCTATGCATCCTATTATTATCTATATGCCTTTGTTTCTTACACTGATCAGTAGTCTGAATTTCAAGGCACTCTTCATCAAAAAATTCACAACACTTTAAAACCAACTATCTTCTATATGGAAGACATCTGGTCGTTTTGGTATTTAATAATCATGTGTTGAAAGTGCAGTAAATTCCCCAGTGATCACTGGTATATCGGCCACAGTCTAGTTTCTCCATTCCAACCAAGGCCATGTGGTCAGGAGTGACTCCTGGGCCAGTTTTAGCAGACCTAAGGAAGATGCGGTCGAAGCGACATTTGCTGATGTAAGGCACAGTCTTATTGCTGTTTGCTTTGGTGTCCCAGGTGTATCGGCAGTGTTCCTGTTTGCCCAGCTGTTCCCATACGTCGCACACACCTGGAGGCAAACCTCCCACCTTTACCACCTACACGGACAGAAACATTCTTCAGAAATACTGCATTGCACTGCGCTTTCATTCCTCCATCATATTTGGAGTTAAGGTCCTTGCACACTGAGTCCGAAATTTTCGTATTCGTCATTCAGTGACTCTGAATTGTCAAAAAACCTCTCAAAATGCTCGCTACGGATGCGAAAAACGCAGAAAATCGAACCGGACCCGATTTTTTTTATGACAGACGAAAGTTTCGAAGGCAGTGTGTAAACGTGATTGACACAACGTGAGGTCTTTTTTAACGTGCAAAAAATTATTCATTTAACTTACAAATTTTTTAACGTGCGAAAATTTCGGACGCGAATTTCGGACCTTTACTGTGATTGTTAGTCAGTAAAACTCAAGTGGCTTTCATGGGTTCATTTTGACTTGCATTATTAACACAATACATAATTTCCCAGATTTTTTTGTCAACAATTACATTTTATTTTATAGGTTTAACCAAGAAAATTCAAAATCATTCCAAGTATACCAAAATTAAATCATAATTTATCAACAAACTCATAAGTTAAACAAACTCATAGTTAAATTAATATTTTCTTCAGGTTAAACAAACTCTGTGTACCACTGGTTGGGAATCACTGATCTAGTTCATGTGGTGATTTTTAAAGACTTTATATTTACCTCAGTGTCTCTGAGATTAGTGTCTCCGGCAAAAATAACAATGGCATCTTCTGGTGCTTCCTTTATCTTTTGAAGTATGACCCGCAGTTGTCTCATTCTCTCCTCTGATTGGTTCTTACAGCTTTCTAAATGTGATGTCATCAAGTACAGCTTTTTACCGGAGAAAGTCGCCTTAATAAGAAACCACAGAGTCAAAAGAGAAATGTATGTGTGTATAAATGAGACACACCAACCTAGAAATGTAAATATTAATGTATACACACACTAACGGTCAAAATTTTGGGGTTAGTTTTTAAAAAAAAAAGAATTAATACTTTTATTCAGCAAGGATGCAATAAATCAATCAAAAGTGATTTGTTTTTGTAATGCCATTTCATTTTTGATCAAATAAATGGAGCCTTGGTGAACATTTGAGAGACTTCTTTCAAAAATATAAAATCTTACCGACCCCGAACTTTGAATGGTAGTGTAATTCTGATTCCTTTAAGAAATACACCTATGCCATTATCTCCCCAAACAATCTTTGGATAGCGCTTATAAACCACAAACTCACCTGAGCAACTAACAGATTTCTCAACATTTGTGTTGTGGGGTAACTGATGATTTCACTTTCCAAAAGTTTTACTCTCGATTTCTTCAACATTATTGCCGTGAAGTAACCGTCATCGCTCCCTGCAATGACAGGAGAACTTCATGAATCAGCAAATTACCCATAAATAACTTCACTGAGATATACTCTTACCTTCAACAAACAGGTAGCTGACAGCACGTTTCTTAAGATACTGAATGTAAGTTGGAATGAGTTCTTGAAGAAAAACCACATCTGGTGTATATCTACAAATGAACAACAGATAAAAGCGAACTAAGAGTAAAACAAAACTACCGTATTGTCACATTATACATGAATTAGAGGTCATAAGGGGTCTCTAAACAACTCACAGAACTAGATATGAGCACAAGCCCCTGGCACGCTCTGCAAGACTTAATGTGTCCAAACCATCCACATTCCAGCTGATTATGGAGAGCTTGCTGTCCTCAGCATCAGATTCGGTTACGCCATTTTCAGCCGGACTTTTCGTCAAATTCACACTGCTGGAGCAAGTGGGTTCCTCTGCTGTCAGGTCAATGCTGCACAAAAAAACAATTTGAAAAAAAAAAAAAAGGAGAGAAAGAAACAAAGTCAGCATGAATCAGAAATTGCGAATGGGAATTGCATTGGATCGTTTGATGGTTATGTTTTGCTACTGCTGTGATGTCATGTGAGTGACAGGCTGATCCCGCCCTCACACCAGTAAACACATTGTGCAAGAGGTAGGGGAGGTTATTTTGATTAAAAGTTATACAGGCAAACTTTTTTAAAAAAATAATAATGTGCACAGATAAATAACAGATACTAAAAATGTAAATTCATGGTGACTTTGGAATATTTTTAATTAAAAGTATAGAGTAAATTAAGTTTTCTAAGTAATAGTGTTGAGTAGAGAACATTACCAATCCACCTTATCCGTCTTAAATTTCTTCTTTGTTCCAGAAGTATCAGCAGTGTCAGAAGAATTCACCCCCTTTCTCTTATTCCCAGGCACATTTTTAGTTTCCTCTGCGTCTTCAACATCAAATACTGAATCCATATGAGCTTCAAAGAAAGAGTTCAAGGCTCTCTGGCAGGAACACACAAATAAATAAAGAACGGCGTTAATTACTATACATGCTATACTCAATCTAATGGCTTAATGGAAAACTTTACCCATAAAGTGCGTTCATAAGGTGCAGTAATAGATACATATAACGTTACCTCCATGTCCCATTCATTTTCTGCTAAGTAACACTGCGCCACGGCACTGTCCGATCCAGAGATAGAGGCAAACTGATCGCAAAGACTCGTCCTCGTTTCCTCTAAAGCAGACATTGGTTGATCCTTATGGTTACCTGACATTACAGTGCTGGACATGTTCGTGGTTGAATATAACGGCGGGATATGAATGTGTACAGCTACAAAAACATTCCGGGTGGATCCCGGAGAATACGGATAACATATCGATATTTACATATGTTTTTGGTCGCTGGACCTACTTTATATACACTTTACTATAATCACGACCTCAAAGTATTATAAACTTAATTTTCACAGTAAACGTTGCATCTTTTTAACCGAAGAATTACCATTGTTCAAACAGAGGGTTTCCGGAAGAATTTAACTGTAGTACTGAAAGAATCGGTTCTTTCGAACAGTTGTTTCAAAAACGATTCAGCAATTCTGTTAACCTTCCATGCACGAATACTATATTAATCAAATTTGTTAGGCTCGTGTATGCCAGTACAGTTTGTTGCAGCCATGAATTGGAGCAAGAGACATTTAGAACCCAAATATAATTAGCATTAACATTAAACAATTCTAAAATAAAGTGTGTTGCCTGAAAAGTTCAAATTGATTCAGTCATATTGAACGAAACATTCCGAATGACTTTGTAAAATGAATCAGCAGATTCATTGAAACGACTCGATCCATTATTTCATAATAAAAGTCCTTACAGCCGAATGGTATGTCTTAGCTTCTAAAAATATTCGTTGATTAAATCGTTAAAAAAACGAAAATGCGTTTTTTTTTTACCCATTTAGAATAGTGTAGTGGACAATTTAATTTCTTCTCGGCAGTGGAGGACTCCAAAATGCCTTAACCTCTTAAAATATTAACACTCTTATTTTGTATAACATTTAGGCAACCTTTCAAACAGAGTTAACTTGTCCTTTACTGTGTTTTGGTATTTGCAATAGCAGCAATGGTTTCGTTGTCGCTAAAATCACTAAAAGAGATCATGAGAGCGATGGTAGATTGTCCTGGATTTGATCGGGTTTTAAGTAAGGTAGGTGTCTTTGTTAAATTAAGCGATTCTCCTTGACAAACCACACATTGATATGCAAACCAGCCCGACCACTTCACACTGCAGTAAACATAATGAGCCGTTCATATTGTGATCAGGTCGAAATACTGTCTGCAACCCCTGGGAAAGTGGTGTGTGAGATGAAGGTGGAGGAGGAACACACTAACAGAGGAGGCACTCTTCACGGAGGACTGACAGCCACACTGGTGGATGTGATCTCCACTACTGCCATCATGTACACTGAGAGAGGAGCTCCTGGAGTCAGCGTGGATATGAACATAACGTGAGCTCTTGGGTATATGTTTGTGTCACTGTACAGGACCATTAAAGTATGTGTTACTGTGCCATGTATAGGGAAGCAAGGGCGAGTATATGGTTAACTAACACTAATTGTTTTCGGCAAACAATTAGTTAAAAATTGAAATAAAGTTAAAAATTGAAAAATGGAAATATAAAAAATATATAATTCTACGGTCACACTTTAGATTAGGGTCCAATTCTCACTATTAACTACGACTTTAGCCTCAGTAAACTTATAATTACTGCTTGTTAATAGTTAGTAAGGTAGTTGTTAAGTTTAGGTATTGTGTAGGATTAAAGGGAAAATGAAAAAATGAAACTTGTCGTCATCTACTCACTCTCAAGTTGTTCCAATCCTGTATGAATTTCTTTCTTCTGCTGAACACAAAAGAAGAGATTTTGAAGAAGGTCGGTCCCCAAACAGTTGATGGGCCCCATTGACTTCCATAGTATTTTTATTTTTTTTTCCATACTATGCAAGTCAATGGGGAAATCAACTGTTTGGTTACCCATATTCTTCAAAATATCATCTTTTGTGTTCAGCAGAAGAAACAAATTCAGAACAACTAGTAAATGATGACAGATTTTTCATTTTTGTGTGAACTACCCTTTTAAGCAATGTAGAATATGATCATGCAGAATAAGGCATTAATATGTGCTTTATAAGTACTAATAAACAGACATGTTATGCATGCTAATAAGCAACTAGTTAATAGTGAGAATTGGACCCTTAACTAAAATGTTACCAATTCTAAATATAAATAAATATTATAACAGCATGTTATTATAGTCTAGTTACATAAATGCAGTGGTTTGAATGTTGGGTTTTTCTATCTAGCTCTAAACAGTCTTTCAATTAGACAATGATGTACAATTATACATTTACAAATTTAAATTATGTTTCTCAAACTATCATTTCAATATCATAATTTTGCAACAACTGTTGGATAAAGTGAAAACAATAAAACCACAATGGCAAACTATGTGATAAAAATTTATATTTTAGCTGAATATTTGAACTATTTGCTCTGAATATGGGTATTTTTCATAAATGTCTGGTTATAAATTTCTTTTATTGGTTTGAAAATTCTTCCAACTGTGACATTTATAGGGGCATGTTGTCACAAAACAGGTCAACATGCATTTTAATCCCTTGCCAATAATGGTGTAGCTGAGGCTTTAAAGGTATTACGCTTTTATTTAGAAAGCACAAAAATGGGATAAAAGAAGTCCCAGTCTCCATTTAATAATTAAATGACTTCCATTCATCATCTGGAGACTCTTAACACTTATATTTGTTTGCTTTCTAACAAACAGATACATGAATGCAGCTAAAATTGGAGAAGACATCCTGATCACTGCGCAGGTTTTAAAACAAGGAAGGACTTTGGCATTTGCAACAGTGGATCTCACCAACAAGGCGAACGGAAAACTCATTGCTCAGGGAAGACACACTAAACACCTCGGTAGCTGATTATGTGCCCTGTAAATGTAGTTCTTTATGGTATATAATAAAAAGTCCAGCATAAAAGTATTTTGCACTGTGTTAAGATATGTTCGACAGCGTTTATTTCAACAGAATTATTCAAACAATGGGTACATCAAAATAAAGACAAAGACCCACCTTCCCCTTCAATGTGAACATAGAATTTCAAAAGGGAAGAAAAAGTAATGATTTTATGCCATACGAACAGACAAGGATGGCTTACAGATACCAAGTCCCAAGCACTGCAATATTTAGTACTCTCAGAACAGGGTGGTCTATAAAAGAAAAACAAATCCATAATGATCCATTTCAAGTTTCTCCACGAAATTTCTCATTAGGTACACAAGCTTGAACATTAGTCTCCCATCACATTCCCACCACCAATGATTACATCTGGTATCAGAAGCTTGTATGTATAATGTGCAGGAATTGCTCAATTGGTGACTATTACCATCCCAAGTAAAGAACAGCTTCAGAATTCCCCCACCTGACAGTTTACGTCAACCATCCCAGATATACATACACCGCACCTCCGCCCCCATCACTCCAGAAATGATAAAAACAAACAAGGTTTGTTATATTATAGGCAAGGAATGACACTCAAATTAAAATGTCCAGCAAAAACTAAGGCCGTAACTAAATGAGAAGCAATGCCTACACCAAATGAGTTAAGTATTGTTCATCTTGTAATAGAAGCCTTTTGAGGAAGACTACCCAGGCTCTTCTGTCCTCTGTCACTGATTGTCATTACTCATGAAATCCCTACTCAATATAACAACCATGTTAACTATCCCTCATGACACAGATGTTAAAGCCAGTCCAACACTAGAAGATCACATGTGAGAGACATCTGTCATTGGTTTCCTTTTTTCTCGCTCTCGTTTATTTTTTGTTTTGTTGCCTTAACATAAAGAGTTCCTTCGGTGACTGGTATTGTTGACAGTGCAGCTCCAAGAGAACCACTCAAAATCAATGTTCATGCAGGTTCAAATAAAAACTGATCAAAGAGAGGGGAGATGGGATGAGCCAAACCAAGATTGGTCGAGGGAGGGATACGAAAAAAAAAAGGAGCTAAATTAATCTCAAGATGAAAATGAGTGGTTAACAAAAAGGAGAGTTCCAAGCACAAGTTCAATTCTATTCAACAGGGATGTGTAGATAAGGACAACTTGCTTCGAGGCCTTGAGGGGCGTCTTCCGTGCGTTTCTCCTAGTCAGGCATGTATGGGCGGAGGTGGTCCTCGATGTCTCCAACCCCCCAACAGGTAAGCTGATCCTGTGGCAGGTAGAGACAGAGGCTGCACAACTTGAAAACTGTAAGCTTGGCTTTTGGAGTCTGTGAAGGAAGGAAAAAAAGTTATTAATAAATAGAGTATTATCCAGTAAATATTAGGGTATTATAAGATGGGATTCACTCAAATTCTGGCCAATGCTGACAAGACAATAAATTGCACTTTTAATTATGTGACCCTGGATCACAAAACCAGTCTTATGTTGCACGGGTATATTTGTGGCAATAGCCAACAAAACATTGTATGGGTCAAAATTATAGATTTTTCTTTTATGCCAAAAAACATTAGGATATTAAGTTAAGATCATGTTCCATGAAGATAACTTCCCACCTTAAATATATAAAACATTTATTTTTGTGAATGGATGCAGCACTATCGCCAATAGAAATGGACAACTTTAAAGGCGATTTTCTCAATGTTTCGATTTTTCTGTACCCTCAGATTCCAGATTTTCTAATAGTTGTACCTCAGCCAAATATTGTACAGCCAAACCATACATCAATGGAAAGATTATGTATTCAGCTTTCAGATGATGTATAAAAAAATTACACATAAGACTGGTTTTGTGGTCCAGGGTCACATATATAGTAAATAATAGGTTGTTATAAGGTGTATAATTATTAGGGATTAACTTGTATTAAAATTCTGGCCAATACTGACAAGTCAGTCAGTTATTTCTTGGTTATTGGCAATAACAAAAAATAGTTTGTTAAAATAAAAAAAGTAGGTTATTAAGTATTATACAGTAAACATTAGGCTATTATAATAAGTTGTGTAATTATAAGGAATTCACTGATATTAAAACTCTGACCAACAACGATGACCAAGAAATGACTTTATATTTTTGTCTATAAATAGGGTTTAATCATTCTGTTAATCAAATAACAAAAGACAGAAAATGTATTTGCTGTTCTTGAATGAATAACCTTTGACCATATAAGTAATACATATTTTACTTATAAACTGCAGTGTTATTTTAGATTTGATTACGGTTTCTGAACCTGAAAATTTTAAAATGCTATCAATCGCAACTTTGTACAGTTGTATTTTTGTGTGTGATTGCTAATTTGTTTATTTGTTCTTTTTGTGTTTACTTGTCTTTAATAATCTTAATCTTTAAAATCACCATGTGAGCTGATGGCACAGATAATCTCAATGTAAAAAGAGGAAATTAGCATGTACAACCAAACACACAATAATACAAAAATAAATAAAAATTATACTTAATATTTTAATGAACCAACCTGTAAGTGCTGTCTGTCCATGAAGAGAAAGACAGACTGATTGGGGTTGTTCATAACCATCCCAGCCTTGTCCTTCCGACCAACAGCATGCAAAAACTGCTTTTCATAGTCTCCGTGATGAAACTCGAACTTGGCCTGCGAATGTTGGAAAGTAAATGTGACTAAATGGAGTCTGATTAACAGCATTAAACTTGTATATGGATTTTCAATATTTCCCCGACAAGACAAGGTTTTATGTACCTCTCATGTCCATAGTGCAAATGGCACATGTGCTAAAGTCGAATACTTGGTGTCAAGGGTTTGAACAAGCATCTAACCCCAAGTATGATTAATAAGAAGCAAGCGCCAGGAAAGACAGTTATACCTGAACAGGCCTGAATGGTTCATCTTCAGCCCCTTTCCATCGGGAGAACAGGAGACAGACAATCTTCTCAATATCATTGCGGGGCCAAAGGATAAAGTCCATCTCCTGGGTACAACCTATCACATCCTGTACAGATTTAGAAACATCAGTGAGATTGCGAAACAGAAAGTGACCTCGAACGACATGACACGTGGATTTTTAGACAAGACGGACCATTATGATCGCAATGCTGCCGACAGCAACAACCTTCAAAAATGTTCGCGAGTCAATACTTACTCTACGCATTGACTGGTAACGAGGCGCGTGTAACTGCACCACATCTTTCTGGAGAAGTTCTAAAGAACTCTCTAAGGAGTAGCTCGTTCCCTTCACGCCTTTGAGGATATTCTCCTCATAGTTGTTTGTCATCACAGGTACCACCTCAGCTACTTCGAAGAGTGCAGACTTCTTTTTCTGTAAAGGTGGTAGAAGGGCATATTAGAACAGTCCATTCCCAAATCATTTCTTGGTTTCATACAAAATCAGTCAACGTACCTTTTCCTTAAATACAAAGGCAATGTAGATCTTGAAGTCGAACTGATCGGCCAGAGATTCTCGTTTCTTCCGTAGCTGGGCGCGGAGTCGGTTTCTAGTTTGATTCCGGCGAGAATTTGGGTCTCCCATTGTTACGGACAGTAAGATTTTCCAAACGCAGACTTTTTCGCTTTTTATTTTCTTGACTGTAGCATACGTGGTTTTCAAACCCTTTTAAAAACTAAAGAAGCTATAACCAAGCACTACCTGCAGTACATACTAATTTGAATTAAATAAAGTTAGTGAAATCAAATCAAGTCATTTTTAATCCGGGTAGTGCACTTGGGCCAAGTAATTTTACACTTGTCTAAGTTTTGATGAGTTACACCATTTTTTTTTTTAAAAACAATGAAGCCAAGGCTACGCGTAAACTAAAAGAAACCACTCATATAACACGACCTGATCAATTAGTATTTTTTTTTATATGAGAAACTGTTGTATTACTGAAAGGACAGAAAACACAAATGCCTGCTACACTGAAAACCCATTCCGACAGTTTTGTGTGCGAGTCCGTGTGAGGGGACAGATCCCTGGTTTTAGATAAATAAACCTTGCTTAAAGTTATCTAAAAAGCTGACCAAGAGATTTGACTTTGGAAAGTCTCTTCCAGTATTGACTCTTGCTTGTATCCATGTCTTTGTATAAACGGTCTCATAAAAGCACATCTGAATGACAGGTGAGAAAGACAACCATGGCAGAGAAATGCAGACGCCATGAGATCTTGGCACGGAGTAAGAACACAGAGTTTGCTAGACATCTTGGGGTTTAAGGGCATAAAATGGGCCCACGAGCTCTCCTGCCACGGTTGAGTTTCATTGTGAGGCTTTTATTTTGTGGCTGGCTAGCAAACTAATGCTAGCTAAGCTGAATACACACACGCCACCGACTGATAACCTGGTTGAAGGGAGCTACATTTCTTTTCTAACCAGTATAAGATCTACGAGAGCATTCAAAGCTAGTTATCATCAATAAACCGACTGTTACATTTTGTGTTTTCCTGTTTTTTTGTTATTGCGATGCTAGCATAGACTGGCTTCGATGAGTGGCTGGCTAACTAGCTAACTATTGTTTCTCTCCATTTTTATTCTCGAGTTGTCTTTCAAGCCCGTTTTGATCCGAGCAAGTACTGCAAACAATCCTAACACGTATTAATACATCGATCTCAATACAAAAACCCGCCCCGGATGAATCGATCCTCGGCCGAGGTTTAGCTTGATGGTCTCCGTTTGTTTACGAGCTTTTCCACAGTCGTCACACACCCGTAACGTTATATGCCATGTCAAGATAAACTGACAAACCGACCGAAATCCTCCGTTCTCTCAGGTAACAGACGGCGAGATCTGCATCGCGATGGACCCATAATGATGGAAGGAAAGGGTGAAATGTCTTTCGAGCGATTCTTTCGACTGTTTTGGCCCTATGTTCTGCGTTTGTCTGGAAAATAACAAGCGGACCTCGCTGAACAAACAACTCAAAATGGCCGATGCGCGTCACGCAGCTGTGCACATGTGACAGAGGAGGAGCGCGCGCTGCTGAGCGCTTCTGTCAGCTGGGTTTATGTAGAGAGGAGTGAGACACGTTTTCGTTAAACGTGTCACGACATTGTATTTCAGTGTTGTTGTTGTTTTTTTTGTTTTTGTTTTTTTTTGGCGGAATATGTCTCAAATACTCCCATTATTTGTCTGTTACAACTCAGTTTTAACTTACCATTAATAGTGCAAATATTGCTGTTGTTACAAACTACTGTAGTGAAACCAATTGGCGGGGTCGTAACATGGATTTAATTATTAAAATGGTTTTAAAGTGCCAACGTGGAGGATAGATAAGTTAGTTGAATGTACATACAGGCCTTAATTAAAAAAAGAAAACTATTTTATTAAATTATTAAAGATTTAACATATACACATACTTTAATTGTGCATAGTACTCATTTCAATTTTGAGAAATGGATAGGAATTATATAAAATTCAATTAGTGAACTTATCCCTTGACATGGATTGCAAAAAAAGACGTCTGTTTACCACGTCTCTCTATCCGCGCGAAATTCCGGCGTCACGTGACGGTACAAAGGCAGTACTTAAGCCAGTGGCGCGCTCTTCACACACAAGCTGGTTTGAAATCGTGAGCTGTTGTTAGCAGTGCGTGCTTATCGTTCATTTTCCGTGAGTATTTCTCTTTAGTTTGAGTGGTTTATGTTGACTTTTGGTCGTGTAAGTTATTTAAGGCTTTCCGTTGATTTTAAGTAATGTCAGTGTGCGTTTAAATTTTTTATATGTAAGTTACGAGTGTGGCTCGGTTTCATTCAGTTTGTGTGGGCAAAGACTGAGCCCTCCTCTTTTGATGTAACGTTAGGTTTGGGATTTTTAGATATATTTCATTCATCTATATAATTTTAAGACAATACAAACGCCATATGTTACACCAAATGTAGGTTTTAGTGTAATCAAACGCTTGGTTATCTAGTCTTGTCACGGTAACCGTTTCACTAGTAAAAACGTTACTTTATTCAACAATGTAAAATGGTTGACATGAATTTTCAACTCACTGACATTTATAAACCACTGCGATGTAACGTGCAATAATTCATGTACAATTTCCTGGTAATCTATACAATGCTAGTCAATTAATGAATTTATGTGTTGTTGTTGTAATATTCCTACAATTTATCATGAAGTACACTTCATTTGCATTATATAAATTCTCTTTTACTTTTTAATTTTGGGCATGTCAACGACATATCACCATGTTTCTTTTAAACTGATGAATTCCTGAACTGTTTTCTAGGTGAAAACATGAGCTCCATCAGAAGACCCAAACATGCTGAGAATCCCTCTGAAAACATCAAGGTATTTGAGAACATCTCACTTAAGCTCTGTGAATTTAATTCCGTTACTATTAGATGTAAAATTGGTGCCAGATGGCTGATCCACTGATCTGTTAGCGCAGTGGTTCTCAATCCTGGTCCTGGGGACCCACAGCTCTGCACAGTTTGTATATCTCCCTCATTTAACACACCTGATTCAGATCATCATCTCGTTAGGAAAGAGCTCTGACCTGAACTGGGTGTGTCAGATAAAGGAGACACATAAAATGTGCAGAGTTGTGGGTCCCCAGGACCAGGATTGAGAACTACGGTGTTAGGCGATCGAGTTAGTTGATGTTTTAAAGAATCTAGCAACATCCCCGTATGTTGATTAATGGCCCCTAAAGTTGGCATGAAATGGATGTGATGGTATTTTCTTCCCTGTCCCTTTTTAAAAGTAATGTGCATGTGTAAATCCTCTAATACTTGAATGTTCCTTAAGAATTGTAGGTTGACTTCATGGTGATTTTTAAAAGTTTGTGGATGGGTTTTATTGTGGCTATGTAACCGTGACCTCTAATTCTTATGTTCGGGTTATTTAATAATGGTCAGGCCAGTTTTGTAAAAAAGGAACGAATGATGTCAACTATTCGATCAAGTTAGGATAAACTGAACTGCGAGAGACCTTGCTCTGTCTCTGACTTAATCATTGTCAGTGTGTTGAGATCCAGTAACTTGTGCATCCGTCTGCCACTGTATTGTTTAAAACATTAACCAACTCCAAACTTGCAGTTGGTCATAAGGAGACTTCAGTGGTGAGTTCCCACGGTAATTACAGGTTAAAGAATGTTGCAGTTAGATAATAATGCAGGCGGTCCAATAGCTGCGCGTGGGAATTGGAGGTGTTTACGGCATGCAGCTGATGTGTGGCCTGCCCCTTTCCCACGCTTGTTAGAACGACCGATACGTGGAGTTGCTCCGATACCTTGCTTGTTGCCGTCTTGAACTGACAGCTTAACAAGTGTAAGAGGAGAATAATGACTGTTGAGGCAGGTGAAATGAGCCTGTTACTACGTGCATGGATAGAGTTGCTCAGTTTTCCGTCTCGCCAAAATGAGCCTTTATCCTCAGATTCTTTTACTGCTGACACATGAGCACTCTGAGAATAATTCTTTAACTTTATTCTTTTCTCAGAAATTCTTTGTAGCGCCAACATCTGGAGTGGGATCAGGAAGGAGGACGCTCCAAGTCCTTCAGCCGTCTGCTGTAAATAAGAACCTTGGTCGTATAATTGAGGTACTTAACAGTTGTTGCCATTTTGGACTTTGTAAAGTTTAAAAACTTTAGTTGGAGTGAAACGGTGTGACTGTTAAAGCCAATCTCACCCTGTGTAGAATGGCAAATCGGTTCCTAAAAGGAAGATGTGGAGCGCAGAGCAGGTTAAAGGCTCAAAGAGGGTGAAAGCAGAGGTGGCTGTAAAATCCACAAGTCCAGATAATGAGAACCAACCTGAGGGGGTTACGCAGGAGGCCTATGAGCTCATGATCAAAGGTAAGGTATCACGCATGGTTCAGAGGCGTTGATTGGATTATTTACATTCTTGCCAAGGTATTCCTGTTAATGCTGCCATGCAGAGACAAATTGCTTGTTTGTTAATGCATTCTCTTAACCCAGTTTATTGTTCATTGACTATTAAAGTGGAAATGAAGCGGTTAGTCAAGTTAAAATTAAGTAGAAAAATGTCTTGTTACAGCACCACCATCTTGCAGTAAAACCTGTGACTTCACTGGGTTTGTTGTCTTGCCTGAGTTAAACTGATACAACTGTAGAGACATTGAAGAGCAGATAATGAAAGAGACAGATCATGAAACTGGAAAGCCACGGGGCACCAGAAGACAAGAGGTCCCTATTGCACTGCTTCTGGATGTAAAGATGAGTTTTACATTGTGAAAGCAAAGGACAAAAACCCTTTATTGGTCAACTACTTGGTGACCGCTATAACAAACTATAATGATCTTCATCCAACGGAGCTAACCAACCCTGACTTCACAGGTTGTAGTACTGAAATATGGCAGTGCCCTTGCTACAAAAGCCACAAGACATTCAGCTGTGCTTTCAGTAGTGCAAGCCATAATTCACTGCATTTAGACCTTGAAAGATTAAACTGGTTGGGGCATTTCAATGGTCGTTTCAGTACTCTAAAGCATCATGCATCCAGTAGGGCTGTCACTTTTGTGAAAAAATCCTGTTTTTTTTTTTTGTTTTTTTTTTTTTTGTTTTTTTTGAGACGTAAGTGTTCATTGAATCGATTGTAAAATCGATTTTCCATGTCTAAAGACGTTTCCATCTTAAACGCCAAATATGGGCAAATCCACGGACAACTAATAGGCATTAGGGCGAACGTAAAGAGGGAGACGCGCACAAGTCAGCAAATATTCCTGATGATTTATTGGCGTGAAGTTTCGTGCACAATGACAAACAGGAGTGCAACATTCTCGAAAAACAATAAGCAGAGTGGACTGCCATAACATCAATGAAAAACATTACTGCAGGCTTCAACATGGCTGTGTTTACGATTAGAAATGTCAAACAAATTTCGCCTACGTAGGCGATTGTAGACCGTATCTGTATGCATGAGACTGTCTGAATACCGACAGAATTCAGTTTTGTTGTAAAAAGAGACGCGTTATGCAGAAGTATAATTTGCTTTTATGCGTGTTTGTCAGAGCCTGCATTCGCTGCGAGCGTATCGTGATGATTCGGACGCGCTCCGAGAAAAGACCGTTAAAATCGATTCTCTAGTTTAGTTTTCGAAACTTGCGTTGGTTGGTTCGATCGATTGTGCAATCAATTTTCGAGCGTAAAGTGACAGCCCTAGCGTCCAGGAAGACATGGTGCTCATGTTTTTCTCTTATGTCTAGTGTAGACCGCTTCAAATGGTTGTGACGTGTCGGGTCAGATGCAGCCAGTGCAGATACGTTGGATGGGTTCTAAGCGAGACCCTCTCGTTCACTCAATCGCTTGCGACGCGTAACAACACTGGCTACGTTTACATGCACAACTTTTTGTTTAATTCGGACTGAATTCATTCGGATTCATCAATCGGAATGTAGTTTACATGAACCCTAAATGTGATCGGATTGATGTGCGCGTTTTCACAAGCTTCAAATCGGAATAGTTTTTTTGACATGCACACTGCACAATTAGAGTTTCCCTGCTGTTTGCACATACTAACTATTCTCCTACATTGGTTCTTTATTATAGTTTTAAACAGCAGACTTAATATTTATCCATTCCTGGTCCTAATTTGGAGTAAATGAGCATATTAACCATTATGCCGTGCTGATATTTATCACGCTGTAAAAATGCCCCTCCCCATGCCCAAAACCAGTTGTCTGTGGATGAGAATCCAAAACAAGGACTGGTGGGACGTTGTTCTGCTCCACTTAAGACGCTGAGTGAAAGGAGAATTTTAGGATGACGGGACACTCATTTATGACACCCATTCAACAGGAACAACAGCTCATTCTGCACGTCATGTCATCACGCCATTTCAACGTCATTGCACATGCGCAGTCCTTTTTAGTTTCGGTTTTCAATCCTATCAAGTGTTTTCTCAATCGGATTAGAAAAGGAATAAACCACCCCTTTCAATCCGATCGAAGTTTCATCAAGGTGTTTACATGAAGGCTTTTCAGTCCTATTGAGGCGCCAATCCGATTAATAACAGATTATTTGGTTGCATGTAAACACAGTCACTGTTAACGGTAACTGTTAAATGGTGGACCTTTACTTTTACCATACACCAGCTTCTAAAATTTCACATTTCTACTACATAAATGACCCAATTTAAATACACATTCATCTTTCCAGCGGTGAAATATCCCTTTAATAGTAAAACGACTTGTAATTTTCTTTTCTCGCATGCAGCCATTGTATTGAATGTTTCTCCTCTCTCCCCAGAAACTCCTGGGTCCTCCTACTGGAAGGAGGTGGCAGAAGAGAGGCGGAAAGCACTGTTCAGTGTTCTCCAAGAAAATGAAAAGGTGAGTTAATTGTTAAAAGGGTGACTTTTGCTAATGATTTGCCGCCTTGCTCCGTTTCTCTTTATAGGGCTGCTGAATCAGTTGTTTAGCGTGACCGTATTTATCTGTAATTAGTACATTTATCTGGGGGAAAAGTCTTTAAATTAAGACCTATTTGACCTCCCTGGAAGTTTGTCAAAGTTCCCCCTGGTATGATTACTTTTTATTTATTTAAATGTGATGCCTGATTATTTTGTTTCAAAACTAGTTGCACAAAGACATTGAAGCCAAAGATGAACAGATTGCTCAACTGAAGAGTGAAAACGATGAGTTACAGGAGCTGGCACAGCATGTACAACACATGGCCGACATGATCGAAGTGAGTGCTCCGTTCTGTATGGCGTTTAATAGTGGTGTCAGCCTTGCCAAGATTCGAATGCAAGGATTTAACCACCATTATGGTGGGACCAAAGAATAAAGTAACCTCAATGTGCAAATAATGCCCATGTTAACGTTTGCTTTTTCACATTTCAATCAGAGATTAACTGGTAAAAGTCCAGACAATCTAGAGGAGCTGCGTGAGATCGCCTTTGAGCCTGAAGATGACGAGGATCAAGAAGAACATGGAGATGAGAGCGATTCTGATGAAAGCCTGAACAGTGTTGAACTAAACGCAGAACAATCGCCCCACTGTGTGCCACATAAGGATGATTTCACAAACGAAGAAAGCTGAAATGATGATCTTGAGAATATTCAACTAAAAAGAACCGTGATGGACCAGTTGTTTGGTCTTCAGTGAATTTCTTTTTGCCTTTTTAGGACAATTTTGCACCTTGTTTTAATACTTTTATCTTTGCTGTAAATTAGCTTTTATCTTCAGTACCTGTAGTTCATATTCACTGCCAGTGTACATATGTAAACTTGAATGCATACAGTGGAAATAAACTCCTATTTTGCACACATGCTTTTCTCCTGATCTCTTCTCTTCCTGGTGTAAGTGCAACCTACAGCTTGTCTGTCTTGTGCAGAGCATCGTTCATCAAGCTCTGCTGGAGTCCTAAACCTTGAGGAGCTCCTGAAGGTAGTTTAAGGCCAGCTGTCCCAGTCCAGACTCCAGTTTCTCCAGACTCGGCCTTGGAGTTCTTGAGGTGGCGGGTGATTGGGATGTTACAACGGAGGATGTTGAGCAGGTAGCAGCTCCAGTGCTGAAATGAGCTTTTTAGTAGGGTGTTGTATAGAGTCCAAATTCTTGACTTTTGTTTGGTGCCTTTTCAAAGAGGAAAGCTTTTGTACAGCTTTTCCTACTTCAACATTGTGCAATTAGTGTTCAGACATGTTTAGAAGTTCATATGCTTCAGATACTGTCCATTTGTCCTTCAATAATTTTTACTGCTTGGTCAACTCGCATAACTAAATGCACATGTGTAACTTTTTGTGCTCTGGCGGTTTAATAAAACTGCATCTAGCAGAAAAACATTCAAGCCAGAGCTACTTCTGTTTGTTACACAGGATACTCTGCAGTTGTCCTGCCAGGTCCCAATACAAGATAAGACAAACACTGTTTGAAAGCTGGATGGATGTATTCGCAAAAGAAAGTTACATTTACACTGTCATTACACAATTTTGTTAGACTAAAACAAAAACTGGAATGAGAAATTCTAATTCCCAGCATGCTTTACATTTGACTGGATCATTCATTGAAATTGTTATAAGTGACATGTATTTTTATCTTGGTGTGAGTGTACATAGTTGTACTGTATTTTCCAGAGTAAGAAATACGTTTCTAATGGTTTCTTGATCTGTTAATATAAATGCTGATATTCCCTTTTTTGTTAAAAAAATAAAAATCAAGTTAAACTTAAACGGTGATTTTGTGAAATATTAAACTACTTTTAAAGTAATTTTCATCATTACTCTGGTCTTCAGTGTCACATGATCTTTCAGAAATCTTTCTAATATGCTGATTTGCTGCTCAAGAAACATTTCTTATAAACAGTTGTGCTGCTTCATATTTGTGGAAACTGATATACATTTTTTTCCCCAAGATTATTCAATGAATAGGAAGTTCAAAAGAACAGAATAGGAATTTGTTAAAGTATTTTCCCTTTTGATCAATTTAATGCATCCCTCACTGAATTATTTTTCAAAACCTTTGAATATAATTTAAAAAACAGTGTCTCATGTGATAATTATGCAAAAATAAATTTTATTGCCACTTTCAGCAGAGGAAATACAGTAAACTCAAAAAAAAAAATTAAACAATGAGGGAACATTAGCATTGTGACATCAAGTGAAATCCGCTCTCATTCAAACAGTAGTAGCTAAAGCTATTGCAACGGCAAGCTGAGCGCTCAAGCTCTCGACATGTACAGTCACACGCTCGCGAAACCATAACAGCTTTCCTATTAAGAATACTAATTTAATGAGGTTCGAACAATAAAATGCAGTTCACTGAGCTTCTGTCTGAAATGAATACAACGCAATAAATTCAACCTTTTCACTTGATATCTCTGTGCAAAGAAAGAAATTCTCAAGGAGTGATCACCAATGCCCAGGGTCAAATACTGTAACGGTGGTCATTCCTCACAAAGCAACAGGAAAACATTAATTTCAGTGACTGAATACAGAAAACAGGAAAAATAATCATTTTTGAATATGTCATAATTCGGATAAATAGAAACCACAAAACAAGCCTTAAATATATTGACTACGGTATCATTATGGCTTTAGGAGTTTGTGCAGTAGATGCCACATGTTTAACATGTTAAACAATCTTCCCGAAACATTTCAGTTGTGCTTCTGAGGCAAATACTTACAGTAACCTTTCCGTACTCAGTACATTCCTCGAAATGTGCTCTTTTGATGGATTTAAGCCCCTGCTTTCATACAATTCTCAATGTCATAGAAAAAAATTGTAAAAATAGGTACGGTGATCTACAAAACTGCGTTTTAATGGTCGCCATAAGCGTAAATTCACATTTGAGAGACCTACATAGGGTGTGTGTGTGTGTGTGTGTGTGTGTGTGTTAACGTCACAAAGCGAGGCAAGCGTTCGGTTAGCAAAGAGCGTTTTTTCAGGTCATGTGCTCAAGCATACTGAAAAGACGTCCAGGAAAGGTTCCCTTCAGCACAAATACTGTAGAACTCAGCAAATACATTGTTAAAAGGTGATACTGCTCAATAAAACATTTTTATATGTAAAATGCCAACTATATATATAATTTCATAGTAGCCCCTCGATAATACCAAATCCTTTACCTATGAACAGATGTTTAGTACAATATTAATATAATCTGGTTTCAGTATTTATTTATTTTTGAGAGGGTCAAATCAGCATCTTACCATTTATAGTGAAGAAAAAATAAAAAATAAATTAAATGATATTACAGTCACGTGACTCAGTAGTAGTACAGTAACAATAGGCACAGAAGCAAGTTCGGATCACAGAGCAAATACGCTTCCAGTTTTCATTTATGCACAAACCAAAATTCACAGTAATGCATCACGCTTCTCTGACTGAATAAAAGTGCATTTTCAGATACTCTGATGGGCTCCAAACAGCTCTTGTTGCAAGATCCCATGTACCCAGGTATTAGTACCATGTTAATGCAATTGTCCACCACAGGCTCCGTCGTCCGTAGAAATATTCACTCCTGACCGGTGAAGGCAAGCGAGTGATCTGTAAATCAGCCGACCATCGTCCACGCCGTTTTTTTTAGTAGTTCATATGCCCGGCTGGGTTGGAACAACACCTAAAATCCTTCCTTTCCCAGCGGTTATAGTAATTTCACTTGTGCATTACTCGAGCAATTAAAACGGTCCCTTGTAATCCCTGAAACGGAACGGCACGTACAGAGATATAAATCCCAAAACAAAATTAAAATTAAATTTGCTGTGCTATTTACACGACCTCTGACAGTACAACTGTAAATAACTAACTGCCAATAATAAATACTCTTATTGTTCAATCAGCAACAATGGCTCATGACCACTGCGACACGAGTAGTAGAAATGAAAACATCCTGTAGAAAAGGAGACCTCGTGATGAAGGCCTCAAGATACGGGCCTGCATCGAAGGCAAAACCTCACTGTTCTACTCGTGAGCAGGTCGTGCGTATTTCCCGCCAGGTGTGCGCAGGGTCACGAAGATGATGAGTTGATTTTTTTTCTAAAATGAAGTGGTAACCGCATTACCACGCCGAGTTCCCAGCCGCACAATCTCCCTCGGTACCGTGTCCAACTGCTCGTATGCCAGACGCCCGTCTTCACCTGAGGACAGAAACACACACAAACAAGCTCTGTAAGACGCAGCAAGGCTGGAGTTGAGACAATGTATGCGCAACAGAGTATCTGCAGAGTTTTTAAAATGAAGTTTAAGACTTATTAGACCTGCACAAATAAAATTAATATTGTGTGTCCATAGAGAACAAACCCATAATCTCAAAATAAATCATGTATCTCAGATTCTATTAGTTTAATTAAACAGGTTGGAAGAGATGTCACTGAAAGAGTGAGGGGAAGTTATTTTGATTAAAGATTGAGGGCACAGGAATAAAAAAACATAAAATAAATTATATTATATATGCACTGATAAATCATTTATAATAAATACTGCAATATTCCATAAAAAAAAAAAAACGAGAATTGTCCATTTTGATTTCATAGTGACTTAAATACTGCTTACATCAGCAAAACAGGGGAACTGCAAGTTGAAAATACTTAAAACATGTTTTATTCAATATATACCCATGTATTGAAATTGGTTATGTATCAATACTACATGAAGAAATGCAAAAGCCTTTAAGTGCCATCTGAAATTCTCTTCTAAAATGGGTATTTTTATCAAGCTCGTATATTTAATTTCAGTAATTTCACTTTAATGACAATTAACAGGTAATTTTCATTGCCATTAAAGGTAAATAAGTGAACATAAACGTACAAGCTCGATAAAAATAATCATTCTAGAAAGAAATTTCAGATGGCACTAAGAGGCTTTTGCATCTGAAGACTTCTTATATAGATATGAATTAGAGGTCAACTGATATTGGAGTTTTCTGATACAATAATAATGTGTTTAAGCTAAAGAAAGGCAATTAACAGATTATTGTGTCGATACTAGCATAATCTATATGCTGAACCTACTCTTTTCTTCCCTTTTAATCATAAAACAAGTCATAAATACACAGAGATATGTCTTTGATTTCTGATTAAAGCTGCGGTCGCACTAGACCTTTGAGCACACAACATTTTTGAAGGTGCAGTGCTCATATTTATTAAGTTTATGGATCCACAGGGACTCTGGTGCTAGCATATTCCCAAAAGATTGATCGTTCAGTATTTATTTTCTGAGAAAACAGACCAAAAATACACATATAAACATTTGTGTCTAATAAAATGCTGTCTAGAATGGGTCAGTCAGACGTACACTCGTTTGCAGAAAGAGCGAAAACAAGAAGTATCATTGAATTGACATGCGTCATGTGTATGACTGGATGTTTTACCAAAAGTGAGGAGCGTTTCTATGGCAATCTGGTGGAGCTCTTCATCCGCTGAGTCACACAGTAACACCACGGCGTCAATGCTCTCCACAGCCTGTAAATAACCCCAGACACACAGAGAGGCTTGAAGTAGCCAATCACTGACATGATTTGAGCTTCAGTTTAAAGTGACGTGTGTGATTCAGTGAAACTAACCTGCAGGCAGCTCAGAGCGGCACATGCTGCTCTTGGTGTGTGTAAGCCAACTTCTGATAAGGCTTGTGTGTAACAATCAACAGCCTGTTGAAGAAAAACACACATAGACCAGATGAACTACTCGATCTCCTCCTGGTGTCCTCAAACAGCTGTACATTCATTTTGTGCTGCTAAAGTACCATGATTACTCAAAATTTGCATATTTAATTTATTAATATTTTGATTTTGTATATTATTATTACATTTTTATTTCTATGATTTTATTTTATTTTATTTTTGTAAATGTATTTCTGACATAGTTTATACACATTTATGACATTTTAATTCACATCTTGGCATTCCTATCTAGCATTTTTATGCAATTTTTCAAACATTTCGAACAAAAAATTCAAAATTTGCTTTGAAATACACTACTGTTTAAAAGTTTGAAAGTTAAAAGATTTTGAAGAAATTAACACTTTTATTTAGCTAGGACACATTAATCAAAAGTGACAGTAGAGGCATTTATAATGCTAGATTTCTATTTCAGAATAAATGTTGTTCTTTCTATTTATCAAAGACTCTTGAAACAAAATGTATCACAGTTTTCACAAACATATTAAGCAGCACAACTGTTTTCAACATTGATAATAATAATAATAATAATAATAATAAGTATTTCTTGAGCAGCAAATCAGCATATTTGAATAATTTCTTAAGGATCACTGAAGACTAGAGTAATGATGATATAAATAGTTATTTTAAGTTGTAATAATACTTCACAATATTACTGTTATTACTGTATTTTTGATCATATAAATGCAGCCTTGGTGAGCATAAGAAACTTTTTCAAAAGCATTACAAAAAAAATCTTACCGACCCTAAACTTTTAAGTGTTAGATTATGTCGATATAAACCTGGCTATAGACTAAAATCATGTAATGTGGTAAACGACTGACCTTTGACCTGAAGGGCTTGTGTTGGGCAGCAGAGGAGAGGAAGGCAGTAGCGGCCTTCATCACGTCAGGGTCATCAGAGGTCAGCAGCCCAGCCACGGCCCACAGGGTTTGAGGCCGGGGCTGAAGACACGTGACCGACACTTCCTGTAGTTCCTTCAGAGAACGTTCTGTGTCCCCACAGCTCAGGGCTTCTTCAAGCATGACTGGTTTGGACACAAAAGAGAAAGATTACACTATGCTAATAATCTATTAAAGCTATTCAACTAATTATTATTATTATTATTCAAGAAAAACGTCTTACCTTCTTTGGCTAAATCCAGCAGGTGTCGTTCCATGTCCCTGACATCGTGTTCAACAGAGTAGCGGTGGAACTGAAACACGGTGAGGACATCCTGTGCCATAGAGGACGGCGACGGACATGAGGAAGAGGCCAGCTCGCTCCTGTCCACCATTTCATTCACCACCATCCTGATCACTGGACACACATGCGAACACAGGCAGATGAACGCTGACGTTACATTCATAATAATTGCCGATGTCTCCTTCTGCAGAGTGTTATTGTCACTACCTGAGTCAGGAGAGTGAGGCAGAATCTGTTGCAGTGGCAAGGCAAAGCTGAGATGCATGTGCTTTAACACTTGGTCCAGTGTAGTATGGAACAGACCACCACTGCAGTCGGACCACAGAGACATCAGCGCCGGCCGCTCCACCAGCTCAGGCAGCACTGGAGACCAAACAAAGAGAAAAAAACTGGTCAGAAATATTTCTTAGGTGCCATGCCATTTTGAAATATTTTGTATTATACACACACACACATTTCTGTCCGGTAACTTTTTATTTACTTTCTAAAGCCATTACTAAGTGCTATATTAATGTGTATGATGCTATTTGTAGATATGCTTCTGTAAGAGCAACAATATTTAGCTCAAACAGCCCAAACTCTTTAAAAGTCAAGCTTTGAAGTAAATATACTCATATTAAAAATAAAAGTTCCAAAGGGGGAGGGGGGGTTGCATTGATGCCATATAACAACCTTTCAGTGAACAGTTCTTAAAAGAATCACTTTTTTTCTAAATGTGAAGAACATTTTCTTCAGAGAAGAGATGTCGTTGCAAGATGGAGGGGGAAGTTATTTTTGATTAAAGATTACGATTAAAGAGGACAGACCACTTAAATATATATATATATATATATATATATATATATATATATATATATATATATATATATATATATATATATATATATATATATATATATATATAAATATATTTATATTTATAATAAATACTGTATGGAAGCTTGTTTCCGCCACTTAATAAAACATTTTAAAAGATAATTGCGACTTTTTATCTCACAATTGCGAGTTTACATCTCGCAATTCTGACTTTATTTCTCAGAATTGCGAGATATAAAGTCGCAATTGCGTCTTATAAAGTCGCAATTGCGTGATATAAAGTCAGAATTCTGAGATATAAAGTCAGAATTCTGAGATATAAAGTCAGAATTCTGAGATATAAAGTCAGAATTCTGAGATATAAAGTCAGAATTGCGAGATATAAAGTCGCAATTGCGTCTTATAAAGTCAGAATTCTGACTTTTTTTCTCGCAATTGCGACTTTATATCACGCAATTCTGACTTTATATCTCAGAATTCTGACTTTATATCACGCAATTCTGACTTTATAACACATAATTGCGAGTTTTTATCTCACAATTCTGACTTTATAACACGCAATTGCGACTTTATATCATGCACTTATGACTTTATATCTCCCAATTGCGTGATATAAAGTCAGAATTCTGAGATATAAAGTCAGAATTGCGTGATATAAAGTCGCAATTGCGAGAAAAAAATCAGAATTCTGACTTTATAACACGCAATTGTGACTTTATAACACGCAATTCTGACTTTATATCTCGCAATTGTGACTTTATTTCACGCAATTCTGACTCTATATCTCGCAATTCTGACTTTAAAACACGCAATTGTGACTTTATTTCACGCAATTCTGACTTTATATCTCGCAATTCTGACTTTATTTCTCAGAATTGCGAGATATAAAGTCAGAATTGCGTGAAATAAAGTCAGAATTGCGAGATGTAAACTCGCAATTGTGAGATAAAAAGTCGCAATTATCTTTTTTTTTTTTTTGTGGCGGAAACAAGCTTCCATAATACTGCAATGTCTCATAAAAAATAAGAATGGTTCATTTTGATTTTATGGTGACTTAAAGGGATAGTTAACCCAAAAATGTACTCACCCTCATGTTGTTCCAAACATGTATGAATTTCTTTCTTCTGCTGAACACAAAAATATATATTTTGAAGAATGTCAGTAACCAAACAGCTGATGGTCTCCACTGACTCCCATTTTTTTCATACTATGGAAGTCAATGGGGTCCATTGACTGTCTGGTTACCAACATTCTGTAAAATATCTTCCTTTGTGTTTAACAGAAGAAAGAAATTCATAAAAGTTTGGAACAAGATGAGGGTGAGTAAATTATGACAGAATTTTCATTTTTGGATGAGCTATCCCTTTAATAATCTAATCTTTTTCCATTGTAAAGAACCTTTTTTGCAATGGAAAGATGCTAGGAATGTTAAAGGTTCTTCATGGATCCATCAATGTCATTAAAGCACCTTTATTTTTAGTGATAAGTAAAAATGGGCAATGCTGTTGAAACAACATCAAAATTCTCCCAGAAGGAACATGAAAACCAAAAAAAACATCTAAGATATATTCACCATCCGACACTGAAGTGCAGCTGCCCGGTCTGTCAAAGTTTTTCTCACTGAGCTCCTCCAACAGGAGAGTTTCAGTTGCTAGTTTGTGCAGGTATGTCTTGTGCTGCGACTGCCTTCCTTCTGAGGTCAACAACTACATCCCATACATAAAGAAACAGCATTTTTATATCAACAAAACACCTTGATATGCTTCTGCAGTTGAGACAAAGGAAATCACACTATTATATGGAGTCTGAGAAGAAGGAAAAGAAAGTTGTAAGGGTGGAAACACAGAATCACCTGAATTAGATGATTACAGTATTGTAGATGAACAACGATGGCAACGTCTAGGTTCTCGTTTCCCGTGGTGAGAGGCAACGGACTGCCGGCCACACTGTTCCCTACACCAGTGTCCTCCGTGAGGGCTTCACTCAGGTGTCCTCTTGCTTCTGGATGTTGGACCGACCTGTCGGATGTGCAAGACATACTGTGACCACAAGGCGGCGCTGCATAATCACAACTACTGAAGTTCCTGAGAGAAACCAGGTCACCGAATGGTGTGATGTCCAACTCACCCGATTCGTTCTGACTCCATGTCAATAAAGACAGAGCGTGAGAGGGTGCCCGCGTCATCTCCTGTGTCATCGTCATCGAAGTCAGAGGTGTTAAGAAAGTCGAAGCTTTCCAGAGCGCTCTCCACAGTCAAACTGAGGCTTGATGAGCGGCTCCTATGGGCAGGGACACGGCACTGACGAGAGACAACAACACCCTTCACAGACTGTTCATTCAGAATTTAACTGAAAGCTTTCCCTTGTGTCCGTTTTGAGTTTTTCTGAAACATTGTATGCTTTAAAGCAGCACTCAGTAGCTTCGGGATTTCTTCGCTGTATTCTCGCTTTTTGCTCGCAGGTTTCTCTCTAGAGCTCCCCCCACAGCTTCGGAATAGATATTTGACAACACTGTTGTAAAAACTCGTTGGTGATTCTCAGACACCAGAGGCTATAGATCAACGACATCAACGCAGATGGGACATTCTTTAAAACGTCTTCTTCATTCGGGTTCGAACAGCGTGAGGGAGCGCAATAATGACAGCATTTTAGCAGATTTCTTTTGGCCGTAAAGCAATTGTTTACATCGCGAGACCTGATATCACGCGAGACTTCCTGACGCGGCGGCCGGCGGCCCGCCGGCTCAAAGTTGCAAGTGCGTATTTTCCGCTCACGGGCACCAGGGGGGTGCGAAACAACCACCATTCAACCCGAAATAAGTAATATAACCATTCCAATGACTCCGAAGCTGTTCAGTTAAGGTAAAAAAAGTTACTTAGTTCACCTTTAACAACAGTGCTGCTGGTGTTTATTCCTGCAAAATCTGATACTTTTTTTTAATCAAGATTATATTACATGGATCGAAAATGACATTAAAGACATTGTAATGTTCAAGAATAAACAATATTATCTGTTTGTTATACCAGTATTTTATATCTAATTGTTCATGCTCCTTTCCTCTATTTTTACATTTAGATTATCTTTGCCATCATCTAACACTCACTTAAAGTTAATCTTTAAAAAAAACAATAGATGAATAACACTGTTAAATATAATATTTAGCAAATATGAAAAATATGAAGGAAAAAAATCATACTAAAAATTGTTTTCTTTATTTATTTTGTCTTTTTTAAAATATTTTAATTTAGACAAAACAGTACAGAAATTTAATATCAGCCATATTATCAGCCAATAATTAGCTATTGATCAATATAGGCCATGCTTTTAATATAAGTGGATCCCTATTAATCTTAAGCTACCATGTATATTTCATATAAATACTGTGTACATCAAATTATGCAATGGCAGCTTTTTATTAAGCAAATTATATATTTTCGGTTGTTTTTACTTTAGATGTATACTTAAAAATATAAAAAAAAATATTTTGTCATCTACGACAGTTCACTTATAGATGAACCATGAACCATCAGTACAATCTGAACATCCTTTTCAAACCGGGGTCAGAAATGACCCCCTGGAATTGATTTCCAGAGGCATTTTTATATTGGTAACGTGTTTTTTTATAATTACCTTATTTAATGTATCTGTGTTGTCTTTCATGAATTAAAATACATTTAGAACGCAAACAAAAAACGTACCCCACCCCATCACTGAAGTAGTTCATGACTTCAACTTAATAAATTAGTTCAACACTCTTGCAAAAAGTTCTGTTATAATTACTGAAGCTGTCTACACTGCATAATGAATCTAGTTTACATTCGTCATTTTTGAAGAGAGAGTGCAGATTCAGTTAGTAAGCATACACACTGAACAAAACTTTCTTCATCACCGGTTACTAATCGGAACCGCTCTGATTGGCCATTGCATTTTTGCACTGCACAAATATGCGTGAAAACAAATCCTTTATGCAACATGAGCAGACCTAAATGTAATTCCACAATCAACACTTTTCATTAATTTCTTTTCACATCTCACTTTAATCGTGACAGTTGTAATAAAATGAATTCAGTTGTAAAGGGGCATCTTTTGCCCCCTTATCTAGAATTTCAGAGCATTCTTGCTCCAAGCCAGCGGCGGTTTCTTCATTAGGGCGATCGGGCGACGCACCACTAAAGTGTGAAAGGGACTTTTTCAATCACTATCTCATTCAACCACAGAGTTACGCTAGCAGTCACTCACTGTTGTTCTGCCTCTGGATATAGTCCAATCAGCGCCGAGTCACGTTCTTTGGAGTACCGCCTCTTTTTGGGCGATTTCACTCTGGCTGAGAATCGCCCAGAGTCTTCCCATAGACTTACATTCAAAGATTTTTTTTTTTCGAACTGCAGGCACTGCAATGCATTCTCTATGGGTTCCGGGAGGGCTCGCACTAACGTGCTTTCGTCATCATACGTAACCTTAACTTGTGCAGCGATTGGTGGAAACAAATGTACCTCTAATAGTATTTAGCCATAAGCTGAAGTGACATCCAATAATTTCCTCAGTGCATAACTTACATTTCACGGACATATTCTCCATCTGTAAATGTTAGAAAGTCCAGTTTGCTGTCATGAGTGGGCGAGCTTTCTGCAAGCTATACTTCCGTGAACGAGCGCCCCCGCGTGCATGCGCACCGAACAGGAGCAGGAACAATAGGAGCGCAATTATTCTGACTAAAATATACATTAGCACTAAATTATAAATATATTTAGCTAAAACATTTGTTGTTGAATATTTGTTGTTGTTGGTGAACATAATTGTGCTAGAGAATTTCAAACCTACATGTGTATTTTTATGATATTAGCTTTTTTTTTTTTTTTGGTTTAGTAAATTTAACTACTTTAAAAAGCATTATTTTGTTTTTAGATTGTAATGTTGCAATGTTAGAATGTAATGTGATTTGACCCCTTTTTGGATAGACTGCAGATAGACAGCAACACTATGTTTGTTTTTATAACCTTCAATATGAACATTGTTTGTAGGACAATATCGATCAGGATATATATATATTTTTTTAATTAAATACAGGTTTTTTTTTATTCAAATAGAGAAATAATAATTAAATACTCAGATTATACCATACATCGCCATTTAGCCCAAAAATTCAGATTTATTTGGCAATTGGCTACCCTACCGGCTGAAGTTTTAGCTAAACTTTAGGCTAATGATAGCTACATTATTATCACTGTTAAATTGTTATTTAACAATAAGCCTACATTCAGTCCTGAATTAAAAATTCAGTTTGTTGTGCCCCCCCAAATTTTTTTAGCACCAGCCGCCACTGCTCCAAGCCTCTGTTAATTCCCGACCCTGTTTCAAACCAACAGTGTTTCCTGAGTTCAGATGGCTTTCTTGTTAAGAAAACGCATCAAACTTCACGATCAATCAAACTCGAGTCGGCACCAAAACATCTAAAGTTTGAAGACCACAAACAGAGAACTCATTCACCTTGAGCAGGTCTTCAAGTCTCATGACCTCCTGCTCCAAGTCCTGCAGCTCCCCGCAGCGCTGGCCTAAGCTCTCCAGCAGCAGGAGCAGAGACTGAATGGCCTCCTCCAGGCTGCTCTCCAGGAAAGTAATGCTGCCCTCTCCAGCCCAGCTCAGAGCGCCGGTCTCTGGAAGCATGTCAGAAGAGGTGAGTCTCCTCACCAGCTGCCTGGTCAGACTGCCTTCCTCCCCATCCAGCTCAACTGGCTTCAGCTCCAGGGCTTCATCAGGCATGTTGGGCTCCAGGAACATCACATCATCCGGTCCCACTGCGGACAGCTGGCTCTCGGAGCACAACGAGAGGGCAGCAGAGCCTGTGCCGGGCCCCTGGCCCTCAACCTGGTCCCACTCCAGGTCTGGATCGCTGGTGCTGACACTGCCGCAGTCTTCCTCAACGCACTCCTCCTCAACTGGCCTGTCCTCAGGGACGGGAGCCGGTTGAGAGCTAGGGTCCGTCTCAGGGGGCGTGACGGTGATCTCGGGGTTTGACTGGATGGGGGCGGGGCTTGAGGTTGACACGTCAGAGAAGGTGAAGGACAGACGCTTGCATTCGGCAACACCGCATCCTCCGTTTTCAAAGACGTCATCTGGTAAAGTGGACTGTGCAATTGAAAGAGAAAGAAGATATGGTAAGTATGGCTTGCCTATGCCATTTAGTCTTTTCAGTACTATTATTTATGTTGCTTTAGTGATCTAAAGATGCGAACAATAATTCAAGTCCAAAAGTTCCAACACACTAAAGAGCAGTACGAGAAATAAAAACCTCTATGAAATGGTTTAACACAGGAATTCCCAAATGTTTTTGTAGGTTGAACAAAAGCAAATTGTCTTTCCTGTGTTAACTAATCCTACTAAAACAAGAAGTTGGGTGTGATTTATCTATGTTTTTTTTTTTTATTAAACAGCCAATCAAACTATGATTAGCTACTTACTAATGCTAGTCAGAGGCTAGTGTCAAACTGCATAAAGACCGCCCACAGATTGTTCACTGACCATCTGATACATACTTCACACAAAACTGAAAGCAATTGTGAAAACTGCAATAACCTGTGTTTAAAATGTACTAGGTTGATATTTGTGCATTGTGATTTGTGGCTTAAACGTATACATTTACATGTCAGTAAAATTAACTATTCTAGTTTAAGTGGGTGATTTTTGGTCCAATTTTATTTTAATTGAACAAAAATTTCTAAATGACCTGGGGATAATATTTGTGAATATCTTAAATCCATCTTCCTGGAAGTGAAAGGTTTAAAATATGAATGTGTCTGCTAAATGTTTGTTTTGTGAACTGTGCATGCAATAGGCCTCAAAGCTAACAGACATGAACTAAAAGCCACAGTTTCGTTTTCATGGGGTCTTTGAACAGTAATACTATTCTAGAAAAGTGTATATGTGAATGTGAGTGTGAAGAAACCTGTGTATGAGAAATGTGACAAACGTTAAAGTAGAAAATGCAAGCAAAGAAAAGTGACACACAGACTTCACTCAGAACGGCAGGGCACACAGTGACCTGACTCACGTAAACTTCCAGACTGGACCTTGAGCGAGGTCTCAGTGCGGCCAGATCGCCAAAAGAGCGACTGCGTCTGAGTTTCTCTAAGAGCGTCTCTCTGAGCGTGTGCAAGAACGAAAGACGCTGACCCTCCCACCGTCGGGGCTGCCACTTCTTTGCCATCGAGAAACACGCACACAGACACACACACACACACAAAACAGCCACGATGCACACGATGCCACAGGGAGGATACAATTCATTACACAACAGCACAGACCACACAAGAACATTCACACACACAAGCTGCAAGTGCTGTCATATTTTATAACACACACAAAATAATAATAAACTGAACTCACAACAGCTAGTAGCGTTAATATTTAAGTTAGTACTGAGATGTTAAGGTGAGAAAGGTGACAGTGTGATCTCAATATCCTGTATTATATGTATGTACACCCTTTTGAAAAAGAAATGCACTTAATTGTATTGAATGTGCAATTTTAAAAAGTGTACTTTGTAATGTCAAATTAAAAGTTTAACTTTACAGTACATATTAAATTATGTTATTATGTCTTTTGTCATGCATTAAATTACACTTATATTGAGGTGTTGACTAACATACTAAAGCACATGTAAAGTACTTGATTATAAATTTAACTTTAGTGTGTTACTTGATATTACATTAAAAGTTTGTATAATTTAAGGCCTGGTTTCACAGACAAGGCTTAGAATAAGCCAGGATTAGGCCTTAGTTCAATTAGGACATTTAAGGAGCTTTTATAAACATGCCTTAGATAAAATAATGGCACTGACATATTTTAAGATATGTTACTTTTTCAGTTAAAACAGCTCAAACATGCATTTATTTGGGAATGGGAATAGGCTTAAGCCTAGTCTGTGAAACCGAGGGTTTATGTACTAAATAGCAAGTTCATTATTACAAATGTGTAATAAAGTAATATATTTAAATACATGAGATACAAGTTTAAATAGAAATTACATAAAAGTATATTTTAGTTTACAAAATTTTGTCAGTAGTTTTACAGTACACTTTAACTGCATTTCCAAGACAATAGAAGTAATTATGAAATAACATATAAAGGTGTCCTTGAGTCCTACTTAAGTGGGTCAAAAGAAAAGTTCAGCTAAATGCATTGAATATAAATTTAAACTATAATAAATTTTTATTTACTTGTATATAACAAGCAATAAAGTGTAAAAACATGCACATTCATTTCACACCTGAGTATATTCTTTTAAAGTATTTTATTTCCATAATAAGTACTCTTATTTTTAAAGTATGCTAAAGTGTACTTGTTTTTCACGGTGATAGAAGCAGACTTAAAACAGAACTGAGCAGAGTTTCTGAAGTGCACTCACAAAGAAAGACGTGTCCTGGAAAGTGGGCGTCTCGGGTGTGCCTTGGCTGTACACTGAAACTCGTCTCTGAAGGGCGGTGGCTTTACTCACGTTTCCTGAGGACAGGGTCAGATCCTCCACATCAAACGGACTGCAAAAACAAGGCAGATATATGTTCATGTACAACAATCTGATACTATACAAAAGTAATAAAAGAAAGGAAACACTAAAATGAAAGAAACTGGGGGGAAAACTTATGACATATAAGCCCCATTAAAGGTTTAAGAGAAATCATTATAGCACTTTCCATGACAGTCCTGAAGAGGGCAGTGTACATAAACACTTTCCTCTACTGTGGCTAAATTGACTAAACACCACACTTCTTATCTTTTTTTATTAGATAACGTCACTTACAACCAGGCAACCTCCAGGTTAAGTTTAATGGTTCCCAGGTCGTTGACATCTACAGCTACCACCTGAGGCATAGCGGTGAACAGGTCCTTGGTTTCACAGATCACGCTACCCACTAATATGTGAGTGGCCAGCCCCTTTAACTCCGTCACCTAGCAGAAAAAAGGTCATGCGTTGAGAAATTTCAGTTCAGCAATGTTTATTTCACAGCTTTCTTCATAGGAATACATTTTGTTGCAATCAAGGATGTAACCAAATACTCAAGACTGAGAGGATGACATGTACATTTTAGGACACAAATATTGAGGGGAAGTGTTCTCTTGAAAGTCTATGGTGGTTACAGCCCAGTTTGTCAATAGCCCCTTTCACACATATAGTCTTTACAGGAAAATAATCACCATTAAGAGATCATGTGTGAACAGAACCTTTTCAAAAATTTCAGCAAATCATTTCTGGCAGTATGAGAAGTTGTAACATTACCAGTAAATTACCGGTATGATGCTGTGTGAACCAAGAAGGAAGACTATTACCGGTATGAGCACGTACGAGATCCAAACGCACTGACATAAGAATCAAAGTTCTTATGGACATGACACAATTACTCTGCGCTGTTGACAAAGCATGTCGCGCTCGAGACCCAGTTTTCTCTGCAAAATGCGTACTGTGTGATCATCCCCTTACACCTGTCACTCAGAAGTCAAAAAATGCGGTCAAATTGAACAGATGAAACTAAAGAGCTGCTCCTCATGCAGGCGAATGAAGACAACAGCGCGGTGTTTAAAGATTGTTTCCGATGACTGACATCACAGAATTTACCGGTATTTTTGTGCAAATGTGTGAATGGTCTCTTAATGGTAAAAGCCGGAATGGCATTGCTTGTGAGAACAGCATATTTGTGTATTTACCGGTAAAGCCATTCCGGTAATTTACTTGGGATTACTGCATGAAAGGGGAAATTGTCAAAGTGAGTCGTTACTCTTTCACGTAAGACTGCAGCCCACCTTGATGTTGATGAGGTCTGTAATGAGGGGCATGAAGATCATCTCCTCTCCATCCCAACTCTGCTTGGAGTTTGTTTCGATCTTCCCCTTCAGTTTCCACCGCTGTCGGCCGTATCTCATGAAAATCTGCCAGGTAACAAGAAAGAGAAAAATAAAAAAAAATGGCAAAAGTAGGAAAAAGCTATCAACACAAGTTCACTTAATCGTTAATAGAGCAATAAAGCAAAGGGAGTTTTCAGTATTTAGTTATATACAGCCTTAAAAAAATGTTTTATTGGGTTTGGTGGGGATCAGAAGAGAAAACGCTGCTAGGAGAGCTGTGATTACCAATGAACTGGATGTACTTGGCAAAACAGCAGGCAATTAATATAAGAGTTAAGTAATTTGATAGAAGACAGATGCATCTGGCTTTATTACAGAAAAACGGCATGAAACTTAGTATGTTCTGAAAGAATTTCGTTTTTTTCCAAGCAACTTACCTCATACTGATCGCCCGGACAAAGCCTGGCAAAACCAGCCAATCCTGAGACAGGAGGCAAAGGAGTTGGAAAGTTTGTTATTGAAATCCAACAAAAACATAGATTTTACTCTTTTTTTGTGCAGAAGTCCTGTACCTTTCATTTTGATATGAAACTCCCCCAATAGATTCTCCAGCTCACCCTCAAAAGTGCACATGTTCTGAAAAGAAGGGAACACATAA
>NC_138230.1:35430322-35458645 GCF_964197995.2 Scardinius erythrophthalmus
CCACGGCGTCAATGCTCTCCACAGCCTGTAAATAACCCCAGACACACAGAGAGGCTTGAAGTAGCCAATCACTGACATGATTTGAGCTTCAGTTTAAAGTGACGTGTGTGATTCAGTGAAACTAACCTGCAGGCAGCTCAGAGCGGCACATGCTGCTCTTGGTGTGTGTAAGCCAACTTCTGATAAGGCTTGTGTGTAACAATCAACAGCCTGTTGAAGAAAAACACACATAGACCAGATGAACTACTCGATCTCCTCCTGGTGTCCTCAAACAGCTGTACATTCATTTTGTGCTGCTAAAGTACCATGATTACTCAAAATTTGCATATTTAATTTATTAATATTTTGATTTTGTATATTATTATTACATTTTTATTTCTATGATTTTATTTTATTTTATTTTTGTAAATGTATTTCTGACATAGTTTATACACATTTATGACATTTTAATTCACATCTTGGCATTCCTATCTAGCATTTTTATGCAATTTTTCAAACATTTCGAACAAAAAATTCAAAATTTGCTTTGAAATACACTACTGTTTAAAAGTTTGAAAGTTAAAAGATTTTGAAGAAATTAACACTTTTATTTAGCTAGGACACATTAATCAAAAGTGACAGTAGAGGCATTTATAATGCTAGATTTCTATTTCAGAATAAATGTTGTTCTTTCTATTTATCAAAGACTCTTGAAACAAAATGTATCACAGTTTTCACAAACATATTAAGCAGCACAACTGTTTTCAACATTGATAATAATAATAATAATAATAATAATAAGTATTTCTTGAGCAGCAAATCAGCATATTTGAATAATTTCTTAAGGATCACTGAAGACTAGAGTAATGATGATATAAATAGTTATTTTAAGTTGTAATAATACTTCACAATATTACTGTTATTACTGTATTTTTGATCATATAAATGCAGCCTTGGTGAGCATAAGAAACTTTTTCAAAAGCATTACAAAAAAAATCTTACCGACCCTAAACTTTTAAGTGTTAGATTATGTCGATATAAACCTGGCTATAGACTAAAATCATGTAATGTGGTAAACGACTGACCTTTGACCTGAAGGGCTTGTGTTGGGCAGCAGAGGAGAGGAAGGCAGTAGCGGCCTTCATCACGTCAGGGTCATCAGAGGTCAGCAGCCCAGCCACGGCCCACAGGGTTTGAGGCCGGGGCTGAAGACACGTGACCGACACTTCCTGTAGTTCCTTCAGAGAACGTTCTGTGTCCCCACAGCTCAGGGCTTCTTCAAGCATGACTGGTTTGGACACAAAAGAGAAAGATTACACTATGCTAATAATCTATTAAAGCTATTCAACTAATTATTATTATTATTATTCAAGAAAAACGTCTTACCTTCTTTGGCTAAATCCAGCAGGTGTCGTTCCATGTCCCTGACATCGTGTTCAACAGAGTAGCGGTGGAACTGAAACACGGTGAGGACATCCTGTGCCATAGAGGACGGCGACGGACATGAGGAAGAGGCCAGCTCGCTCCTGTCCACCATTTCATTCACCACCATCCTGATCACTGGACACACATGCGAACACAGGCAGATGAACGCTGACGTTACATTCATAATAATTGCCGATGTCTCCTTCTGCAGAGTGTTATTGTCACTACCTGAGTCAGGAGAGTGAGGCAGAATCTGTTGCAGTGGCAAGGCAAAGCTGAGATGCATGTGCTTTAACACTTGGTCCAGTGTAGTATGGAACAGACCACCACTGCAGTCGGACCACAGAGACATCAGCGCCGGCCGCTCCACCAGCTCAGGCAGCACTGGAGACCAAACAAAGAGAAAAAAACTGGTCAGAAATATTTCTTAGGTGCCATGCCATTTTGAAATATTTTGTATTATACACACACACACATTTCTGTCCGGTAACTTTTTATTTACTTTCTAAAGCCATTACTAAGTGCTATATTAATGTGTATGATGCTATTTGTAGATATGCTTCTGTAAGAGCAACAATATTTAGCTCAAACAGCCCAAACTCTTTAAAAGTCAAGCTTTGAAGTAAATATACTCATATTAAAAATAAAAGTTCCAAAGGGGGAGGGGGGGTTGCATTGATGCCATATAACAACCTTTCAGTGAACAGTTCTTAAAAGAATCACTTTTTTTCTAAATGTGAAGAACATTTTCTTCAGAGAAGAGATGTCGTTGCAAGATGGAGGGGGAAGTTATTTTTGATTAAAGATTACGATTAAAGAGGACAGACCACTTAAATAAATATAATATATATATATATATATATATATATATATATATATATATATATATATATATATATATATATATATATATATATATATATATATATATATATATATATATATATATATATATATAATACTGTATGGAAGCTTGTTTCCGCCACTTAATAAAACATTTTAAAAGATAATTGCGACTTTTTATCTCACAATTGCGAGTTTACATCTCGCAATTCTGACTTTATTTCTCAGAATTGCGAGATATAAAGTCGCAATTGCGTCTTATAAAGTCGCAATTGCGTGATATAAAGTCAGAATTCTGAGATATAAAGTCAGAATTCTGAGATATAAAGTCAGAATTCTGAGATATAAAGTCAGAATTCTGAGATATAAAGTCAGAATTGCGAGATATAAAGTCGCAATTGCGTCTTATAAAGTCAGAATTCTGACTTTTTTTCTCGCAATTGCGACTTT
Organism: Scardinius erythrophthalmus; assembly: GCF_964197995.2. NCBI lineage: Eukaryota > Metazoa > Chordata > Actinopteri > Cypriniformes > Leuciscidae > Scardinius > Scardinius erythrophthalmus. Next base: position 35,433,020 of record NC_138230.1, read on the forward strand.
ATATCACGCAATTCTGACTTTATATCTCAGAATTCTGACTTTATATCACGCAATTCTGACTTTATAACACATAATTGCGAGTTTTTATCTCACAATTCTGACTTTATAACACGCAATTGCGACTTTATATCATGCACTTATGACTTTATATCTCCCAATTGCGTGATATAAAGTCAGAATTCTGAGATATAAAGTCAGAATTGCGTGATATAAAGTCGCAATTGCGAGAAAAAAATCAGAATTCTGACTTTATAACACGCAATTGTGACTTTATAACACGCAATTCTGACTTTATATCTCGCAATTGTGACTTTATTTCACGCAATTCTGACTCTATATCTCGCAATTCTGACTTTAAAACACGCAATTGTGACTTTATTTCACGCAATTCTGACTTTATATCTCGCAATTCTGACTTTATTTCTCAGAATTGCGAGATATAAAGTCAGAATTGCGTGAAATAAAGTCAGAATTGCGAGATGTAAACTCGCAATTGTGAGATAAAAAGTCGCAATTATCTTTTTTTTTTTTTTGTGGCGGAAACAAGCTTCCATAATACTGCAATGTCTCATAAAAAATAAGAATGGTTCATTTTGATTTTATGGTGACTTAAAGGGATAGTTAACCCAAAAATGTACTCACCCTCATGTTGTTCCAAACATGTATGAATTTCTTTCTTCTGCTGAACACAAAAATATATATTTTGAAGAATGTCAGTAACCAAACAGCTGATGGTCTCCACTGACTCCCATTTTTTTCATACTATGGAAGTCAATGGGGTCCATTGACTGTCTGGTTACCAACATTCTGTAAAATATCTTCCTTTGTGTTTAACAGAAGAAAGAAATTCATAAAAGTTTGGAACAAGATGAGGGTGAGTAAATTATGACAGAATTTTCATTTTTGGATGAGCTATCCCTTTAATAATCTAATCTTTTTCCATTGTAAAGAACCTTTTTTGCAATGGAAAGATGCTAGGAATGTTAAAGGTTCTTCATGGATCCATCAATGTCATTAAAGCACCTTTATTTTTAGTGATAAGTAAAAATGGGCAATGCTGTTGAAACAACATCAAAATTCTCCCAGAAGGAACATGAAAACCAAAAAAAACATCTAAGATATATTCACCATCCGACACTGAAGTGCAGCTGCCCGGTCTGTCAAAGTTTTTCTCACTGAGCTCCTCCAACAGGAGAGTTTCAGTTGCTAGTTTGTGCAGGTATGTCTTGTGCTGCGACTGCCTTCCTTCTGAGGTCAACAACTACATCCCATACATAAAGAAACAGCATTTTTATATCAACAAAACACCTTGATATGCTTCTGCAGTTGAGACAAAGGAAATCACACTATTATATGGAGTCTGAGAAGAAGGAAAAGAAAGTTGTAAGGGTGGAAACACAGAATCACCTGAATTAGATGATTACAGTATTGTAGATGAACAACGATGGCAACGTCTAGGTTCTCGTTTCCCGTGGTGAGAGGCAACGGACTGCCGGCCACACTGTTCCCTACACCAGTGTCCTCCGTGAGGGCTTCACTCAGGTGTCCTCTTGCTTCTGGATGTTGGACCGACCTGTCGGATGTGCAAGACATACTGTGACCACAAGGCGGCGCTGCATAATCACAACTACTGAAGTTCCTGAGAGAAACCAGGTCACCGAATGGTGTGATGTCCAACTCACCCGATTCGTTCTGACTCCATGTCAATAAAGACAGAGCGTGAGAGGGTGCCCGCGTCATCTCCTGTGTCATCGTCATCGAAGTCAGAGGTGTTAAGAAAGTCGAAGCTTTCCAGAGCGCTCTCCACAGTCAAACTGAGGCTTGATGAGCGGCTCCTATGGGCAGGGACACGGCACTGACGAGAGACAACAACACCCTTCACAGACTGTTCATTCAGAATTTAACTGAAAGCTTTCCCTTGTGTCCGTTTTGAGTTTTTCTGAAACATTGTATGCTTTAAAGCAGCACTCAGTAGCTTCGGGATTTCTTCGCTGTATTCTCGCTTTTTGCTCGCAGGTTTCTCTCTAGAGCTCCCCCCACAGCTTCGGAATAGATATTTGACAACACTGTTGTAAAAACTCGTTGGTGATTCTCAGACACCAGAGGCTATAGATCAACGACATCAACGCAGATGGGACATTCTTTAAAACGTCTTCTTCATTCGGGTTCGAACAGCGTGAGGGAGCGCAATAATGACAGCATTTTAGCAGATTTCTTTTGGCCGTAAAGCAATTGTTTACATCGCGAGACCTGATATCACGCGAGACTTCCTGACGCGGCGGCCGGCGGCCCGCCGGCTCAAAGTTGCAAGTGCGTATTTTCCGCTCACGGGCACCAGGGGGGTGCGAAACAACCACCATTCAACCCGAAATAAGTAATATAACCATTCCAATGACTCCGAAGCTGTTCAGTTAAGGTAAAAAAAGTTACTTAGTTCACCTTTAACAACAGTGCTGCTGGTGTTTATTCCTGCAAAATCTGATACTTTTTTTTAATCAAGATTATATTACATGGATCGAAAATGACATTAAAGACATTGTAATGTTCAAGAATAAACAATATTATCTGTTTGTTATACCAGTATTTTATATCTAATTGTTCATGCTCCTTTCCTCTATTTTTACATTTAGATTATCTTTGCCATCATCTAACACTCACTTAAAGTTAATCTTTAAAAAAAACAATAGATGAATAACACTGTTAAATATAATATTTAGCAAATATGAAAAATATGAAGGAAAAAAATCATACTAAAAATTGTTTTCTTTATTTATTTTGTCTTTTTTAAAATATTTTAATTTAGACAAAACAGTACAGAAATTTAATATCAGCCATATTATCAGCCAATAATTAGCTATTGATCAATATAGGCCATGCTTTTAATATAAGTGGATCCCTATTAATCTTAAGCTACCATGTATATTTCATATAAATACTGTGTACATCAAATTATGCAATGGCAGCTTTTTATTAAGCAAATTATATATTTTCGGTTGTTTTTACTTTAGATGTATACTTAAAAATATAAAAAAAAATATTTTGTCATCTACGACAGTTCACTTATAGATGAACCATGAACCATCAGTACAATCTGAACATCCTTTTCAAACCGGGGTCAGAAATGACCCCCTGGAATTGATTTCCAGAGGCATTTTTATATTGGTAACGTGTTTTTTTATAATTACCTTATTTAATGTATCTGTGTTGTCTTTCATGAATTAAAATACATTTAGAACGCAAACAAAAAACGTACCCCACCCCATCACTGAAGTAGTTCATGACTTCAACTTAATAAATTAGTTCAACACTCTTGCAAAAAGTTCTGTTATAATTACTGAAGCTGTCTACACTGCATAATGAATCTAGTTTACATTCGTCATTTTTGAAGAGAGAGTGCAGATTCAGTTAGTAAGCATACACACTGAACAAAACTTTCTTCATCACCGGTTACTAATCGGAACCGCTCTGATTGGCCATTGCATTTTTGCACTGCACAAATATGCGTGAAAACAAATCCTTTATGCAACATGAGCAGACCTAAATGTAATTCCACAATCAACACTTTTCATTAATTTCTTTTCACATCTCACTTTAATCGTGACAGTTGTAATAAAATGAATTCAGTTGTAAAGGGGCATCTTTTGCCCCCTTATCTAGAATTTCAGAGCATTCTTGCTCCAAGCCAGCGGCGGTTTCTTCATTAGGGCGATCGGGCGACGCACCACTAAAGTGTGAAAGGGACTTTTTCAATCACTATCTCATTCAACCACAGAGTTACGCTAGCAGTCACTCACTGTTGTTCTGCCTCTGGATATAGTCCAATCAGCGCCGAGTCACGTTCTTTGGAGTACCGCCTCTTTTTGGGCGATTTCACTCTGGCTGAGAATCGCCCAGAGTCTTCCCATAGACTTACATTCAAAGATTTTTTTTTTTCGAACTGCAGGCACTGCAATGCATTCTCTATGGGTTCCGGGAGGGCTCGCACTAACGTGCTTTCGTCATCATACGTAACCTTAACTTGTGCAGCGATTGGTGGAAACAAATGTACCTCTAATAGTATTTAGCCATAAGCTGAAGTGACATCCAATAATTTCCTCAGTGCATAACTTACATTTCACGGACATATTCTCCATCTGTAAATGTTAGAAAGTCCAGTTTGCTGTCATGAGTGGGCGAGCTTTCTGCAAGCTATACTTCCGTGAACGAGCGCCCCCGCGTGCATGCGCACCGAACAGGAGCAGGAACAATAGGAGCGCAATTATTCTGACTAAAATATACATTAGCACTAAATTATAAATATATTTAGCTAAAACATTTGTTGTTGAATATTTGTTGTTGTTGGTGAACATAATTGTGCTAGAGAATTTCAAACCTACATGTGTATTTTTATGATATTAGCTTTTTTTTTTTTTTTGGTTTAGTAAATTTAACTACTTTAAAAAGCATTATTTTGTTTTTAGATTGTAATGTTGCAATGTTAGAATGTAATGTGATTTGACCCCTTTTTGGATAGACTGCAGATAGACAGCAACACTATGTTTGTTTTTATAACCTTCAATATGAACATTGTTTGTAGGACAATATCGATCAGGATATATATATATTTTTTTAATTAAATACAGGTTTTTTTTTATTCAAATAGAGAAATAATAATTAAATACTCAGATTATACCATACATCGCCATTTAGCCCAAAAATTCAGATTTATTTGGCAATTGGCTACCCTACCGGCTGAAGTTTTAGCTAAACTTTAGGCTAATGATAGCTACATTATTATCACTGTTAAATTGTTATTTAACAATAAGCCTACATTCAGTCCTGAATTAAAAATTCAGTTTGTTGTGCCCCCCCAAATTTTTTTAGCACCAGCCGCCACTGCTCCAAGCCTCTGTTAATTCCCGACCCTGTTTCAAACCAACAGTGTTTCCTGAGTTCAGATGGCTTTCTTGTTAAGAAAACGCATCAAACTTCACGATCAATCAAACTCGAGTCGGCACCAAAACATCTAAAGTTTGAAGACCACAAACAGAGAACTCATTCACCTTGAGCAGGTCTTCAAGTCTCATGACCTCCTGCTCCAAGTCCTGCAGCTCCCCGCAGCGCTGGCCTAAGCTCTCCAGCAGCAGGAGCAGAGACTGAATGGCCTCCTCCAGGCTGCTCTCCAGGAAAGTAATGCTGCCCTCTCCAGCCCAGCTCAGAGCGCCGGTCTCTGGAAGCATGTCAGAAGAGGTGAGTCTCCTCACCAGCTGCCTGGTCAGACTGCCTTCCTCCCCATCCAGCTCAACTGGCTTCAGCTCCAGGGCTTCATCAGGCATGTTGGGCTCCAGGAACATCACATCATCCGGTCCCACTGCGGACAGCTGGCTCTCGGAGCACAACGAGAGGGCAGCAGAGCCTGTGCCGGGCCCCTGGCCCTCAACCTGGTCCCACTCCAGGTCTGGATCGCTGGTGCTGACACTGCCGCAGTCTTCCTCAACGCACTCCTCCTCAACTGGCCTGTCCTCAGGGACGGGAGCCGGTTGAGAGCTAGGGTCCGTCTCAGGGGGCGTGACGGTGATCTCGGGGTTTGACTGGATGGGGGCGGGGCTTGAGGTTGACACGTCAGAGAAGGTGAAGGACAGACGCTTGCATTCGGCAACACCGCATCCTCCGTTTTCAAAGACGTCATCTGGTAAAGTGGACTGTGCAATTGAAAGAGAAAGAAGATATGGTAAGTATGGCTTGCCTATGCCATTTAGTCTTTTCAGTACTATTATTTATGTTGCTTTAGTGATCTAAAGATGCGAACAATAATTCAAGTCCAAAAGTTCCAACACACTAAAGAGCAGTACGAGAAATAAAAACCTCTATGAAATGGTTTAACACAGGAATTCCCAAATGTTTTTGTAGGTTGAACAAAAGCAAATTGTCTTTCCTGTGTTAACTAATCCTACTAAAACAAGAAGTTGGGTGTGATTTATCTATGTTTTTTTTTTTTATTAAACAGCCAATCAAACTATGATTAGCTACTTACTAATGCTAGTCAGAGGCTAGTGTCAAACTGCATAAAGACCGCCCACAGATTGTTCACTGACCATCTGATACATACTTCACACAAAACTGAAAGCAATTGTGAAAACTGCAATAACCTGTGTTTAAAATGTACTAGGTTGATATTTGTGCATTGTGATTTGTGGCTTAAACGTATACATTTACATGTCAGTAAAATTAACTATTCTAGTTTAAGTGGGTGATTTTTGGTCCAATTTTATTTTAATTGAACAAAAATTTCTAAATGACCTGGGGATAATATTTGTGAATATCTTAAATCCATCTTCCTGGAAGTGAAAGGTTTAAAATATGAATGTGTCTGCTAAATGTTTGTTTTGTGAACTGTGCATGCAATAGGCCTCAAAGCTAACAGACATGAACTAAAAGCCACAGTTTCGTTTTCATGGGGTCTTTGAACAGTAATACTATTCTAGAAAAGTGTATATGTGAATGTGAGTGTGAAGAAACCTGTGTATGAGAAATGTGACAAACGTTAAAGTAGAAAATGCAAGCAAAGAAAAGTGACACACAGACTTCACTCAGAACGGCAGGGCACACAGTGACCTGACTCACGTAAACTTCCAGACTGGACCTTGAGCGAGGTCTCAGTGCGGCCAGATCGCCAAAAGAGCGACTGCGTCTGAGTTTCTCTAAGAGCGTCTCTCTGAGCGTGTGCAAGAACGAAAGACGCTGACCCTCCCACCGTCGGGGCTGCCACTTCTTTGCCATCGAGAAACACGCACACAGACACACACACACACACAAAACAGCCACGATGCACACGATGCCACAGGGAGGATACAATTCATTACACAACAGCACAGACCACACAAGAACATTCACACACACAAGCTGCAAGTGCTGTCATATTTTATAACACACACAAAATAATAATAAACTGAACTCACAACAGCTAGTAGCGTTAATATTTAAGTTAGTACTGAGATGTTAAGGTGAGAAAGGTGACAGTGTGATCTCAATATCCTGTATTATATGTATGTACACCCTTTTGAAAAAGAAATGCACTTAATTGTATTGAATGTGCAATTTTAAAAAGTGTACTTTGTAATGTCAAATTAAAAGTTTAACTTTACAGTACATATTAAATTATGTTATTATGTCTTTTGTCATGCATTAAATTACACTTATATTGAGGTGTTGACTAACATACTAAAGCACATGTAAAGTACTTGATTATAAATTTAACTTTAGTGTGTTACTTGATATTACATTAAAAGTTTGTATAATTTAAGGCCTGGTTTCACAGACAAGGCTTAGAATAAGCCAGGATTAGGCCTTAGTTCAATTAGGACATTTAAGGAGCTTTTATAAACATGCCTTAGATAAAATAATGGCACTGACATATTTTAAGATATGTTACTTTTTCAGTTAAAACAGCTCAAACATGCATTTATTTGGGAATGGGAATAGGCTTAAGCCTAGTCTGTGAAACCGAGGGTTTATGTACTAAATAGCAAGTTCATTATTACAAATGTGTAATAAAGTAATATATTTAAATACATGAGATACAAGTTTAAATAGAAATTACATAAAAGTATATTTTAGTTTACAAAATTTTGTCAGTAGTTTTACAGTACACTTTAACTGCATTTCCAAGACAATAGAAGTAATTATGAAATAACATATAAAGGTGTCCTTGAGTCCTACTTAAGTGGGTCAAAAGAAAAGTTCAGCTAAATGCATTGAATATAAATTTAAACTATAATAAATTTTTATTTACTTGTATATAACAAGCAATAAAGTGTAAAAACATGCACATTCATTTCACACCTGAGTATATTCTTTTAAAGTATTTTATTTCCATAATAAGTACTCTTATTTTTAAAGTATGCTAAAGTGTACTTGTTTTTCACGGTGATAGAAGCAGACTTAAAACAGAACTGAGCAGAGTTTCTGAAGTGCACTCACAAAGAAAGACGTGTCCTGGAAAGTGGGCGTCTCGGGTGTGCCTTGGCTGTACACTGAAACTCGTCTCTGAAGGGCGGTGGCTTTACTCACGTTTCCTGAGGACAGGGTCAGATCCTCCACATCAAACGGACTGCAAAAACAAGGCAGATATATGTTCATGTACAACAATCTGATACTATACAAAAGTAATAAAAGAAAGGAAACACTAAAATGAAAGAAACTGGGGGGAAAACTTATGACATATAAGCCCCATTAAAGGTTTAAGAGAAATCATTATAGCACTTTCCATGACAGTCCTGAAGAGGGCAGTGTACATAAACACTTTCCTCTACTGTGGCTAAATTGACTAAACACCACACTTCTTATCTTTTTTTATTAGATAACGTCACTTACAACCAGGCAACCTCCAGGTTAAGTTTAATGGTTCCCAGGTCGTTGACATCTACAGCTACCACCTGAGGCATAGCGGTGAACAGGTCCTTGGTTTCACAGATCACGCTACCCACTAATATGTGAGTGGCCAGCCCCTTTAACTCCGTCACCTAGCAGAAAAAAGGTCATGCGTTGAGAAATTTCAGTTCAGCAATGTTTATTTCACAGCTTTCTTCATAGGAATACATTTTGTTGCAATCAAGGATGTAACCAAATACTCAAGACTGAGAGGATGACATGTACATTTTAGGACACAAATATTGAGGGGAAGTGTTCTCTTGAAAGTCTATGGTGGTTACAGCCCAGTTTGTCAATAGCCCCTTTCACACATATAGTCTTTACAGGAAAATAATCACCATTAAGAGATCATGTGTGAACAGAACCTTTTCAAAAATTTCAGCAAATCATTTCTGGCAGTATGAGAAGTTGTAACATTACCAGTAAATTACCGGTATGATGCTGTGTGAACCAAGAAGGAAGACTATTACCGGTATGAGCACGTACGAGATCCAAACGCACTGACATAAGAATCAAAGTTCTTATGGACATGACACAATTACTCTGCGCTGTTGACAAAGCATGTCGCGCTCGAGACCCAGTTTTCTCTGCAAAATGCGTACTGTGTGATCATCCCCTTACACCTGTCACTCAGAAGTCAAAAAATGCGGTCAAATTGAACAGATGAAACTAAAGAGCTGCTCCTCATGCAGGCGAATGAAGACAACAGCGCGGTGTTTAAAGATTGTTTCCGATGACTGACATCACAGAATTTACCGGTATTTTTGTGCAAATGTGTGAATGGTCTCTTAATGGTAAAAGCCGGAATGGCATTGCTTGTGAGAACAGCATATTTGTGTATTTACCGGTAAAGCCATTCCGGTAATTTACTTGGGATTACTGCATGAAAGGGGAAATTGTCAAAGTGAGTCGTTACTCTTTCACGTAAGACTGCAGCCCACCTTGATGTTGATGAGGTCTGTAATGAGGGGCATGAAGATCATCTCCTCTCCATCCCAACTCTGCTTGGAGTTTGTTTCGATCTTCCCCTTCAGTTTCCACCGCTGTCGGCCGTATCTCATGAAAATCTGCCAGGTAACAAGAAAGAGAAAAATAAAAAAAAATGGCAAAAGTAGGAAAAAGCTATCAACACAAGTTCACTTAATCGTTAATAGAGCAATAAAGCAAAGGGAGTTTTCAGTATTTAGTTATATACAGCCTTAAAAAAATGTTTTATTGGGTTTGGTGGGGATCAGAAGAGAAAACGCTGCTAGGAGAGCTGTGATTACCAATGAACTGGATGTACTTGGCAAAACAGCAGGCAATTAATATAAGAGTTAAGTAATTTGATAGAAGACAGATGCATCTGGCTTTATTACAGAAAAACGGCATGAAACTTAGTATGTTCTGAAAGAATTTCGTTTTTTTCCAAGCAACTTACCTCATACTGATCGCCCGGACAAAGCCTGGCAAAACCAGCCAATCCTGAGACAGGAGGCAAAGGAGTTGGAAAGTTTGTTATTGAAATCCAACAAAAACATAGATTTTACTCTTTTTTTGTGCAGAAGTCCTGTACCTTTCATTTTGATATGAAACTCCCCCAATAGATTCTCCAGCTCACCCTCAAAAGTGCACATGTTCTGAAAAGAAGGGAACACATAATAATACAAATTGCAGCTGAATTGAGAAATTTTATTAGCCATACATTTCTCTTGTACTATTCTTCCTAAAAAGTAATCTGTATTATTGTTATTATTAAATATATATATATATAAAAGTATATTAAATATTTATTACTTAAAAAAAAATGTGTACATTTGTTCTCCAAATTAATGTAGAAAGGCGGTTTATTTTAAATTTAAAGGAGAACTCCGGTCAATTTTAACATTGAGCTCATTTTTTTGTACATTTAGAGTGCTGTCAATACAGAGAACAACGACAAAAATCGGTGTTGCCTACACCTTTTATGCACAGAAAATGTGAGTGATTCCTTCTGAGTGAACACGAGTGGATCTGACTGCAGTAGATGTAAAAGATATTAATAAAAATGATGTTATTTAAGCCAGCGCAAATACCTGTTTACATCCTGTTTTTCGGTTGAAGTCCAAAGTAGTCGATTGCCGAGTTCACGTGCATAGGTTTAGTTACCTATGATTACGCGCGTGAACTCGGCAATCGACTACTTTGGACTTCAACCGAAAAACAGGATGTAAACAGGTATTTGCGCTGGCTTAAATAACATCATTTTTATTAATATCTTTTACATCTACTGCAGTCAGATCCACTCGTGTTCACTCAGAAGGAATCAGTCACATTTTCTGTGCAGTTGTAATGACACATCAAGGATGTTAAGAGCCTAAAAGCAGGTTTAGTACTTGCCCTATTGAAGTCAACAGGGTGCAAATTTTAAAAATAGAATAACTCGGTGTAGGCAACACCGATTTTTGTCGTTGTTCTCTGTATTGACAGCACTCTAAATGTACAAAAAAATGAGCTCAATGTTAAAATTGACCGGAGTTCTCCTTTAAGTTTAATGGTATCTTTTTAAGTACTATCAATGAAGGACAGTCTCATAGATAACAATACTGCTACTGATGCCTCTATTAAATCTTTTGTTTCTTTTTTCTGAAAGTCTCTCTGAAAGGTAGTGTCTATAATTAGCATTCCCTTTAAAGCACCGCCACTACATATACACATCTCATAAATACTCAGATAATTTTTGACTGTTGCATCATGACTTTTTTCGATACAAGTTTTGCTTTTCTAAGAAGCTGTCAAAAATAGTTAAACTTCTGTGTCCTCATATTTGTCGCTGAAAATGTCCTCTCAGCGACAAATATGATTGAGATCAGATAAACCGAAAACCAATTATATGGGTCAATTAGTCGACTGGTCATTCAGACAACCCACAGACTAGTCTATTTAAAATATATACTGTGCGAAAATGCTAAAAATGGCCAAATAGTTAGAGAAACAAGCAAACATTTATAATGTACCTCTGTATATTCTTTGTATCTGCGGTTGACCTCCGCCAGGCTCTCGCGTGTGCCTTTAGTTGAGGGTGAAGCAGTGAAGGCCTGTTTCATCTTACTGGCGCCATCACGCAACCTTCTCTGAATACAAAAGCCCTCGTACAGCTCATCGATCTGTAAAAACACACCAACACCATTAGTGCACAGAATTATATTACACAAAAGCAGCCTGCACACACTCGCGCATGGCAACCCTCACTAAGGATAGCGTAAACACTAGCTTTGATGTCTAAATCGCTAGCATACATCATTACAGAACCCCGGGGAGCCCATTCAGCATAGAAACGTGGCTATTACAATATACTGTAACGTTCTGTTAGCACAATGGAGCGGCGTACTGTACGGAGTGATGAAAAATGAATTTGGGCACTTCAAAAGCAAACACCAAATGATGCGGCTCAGCGGCCCTCGGGACAATGGTAATGCCATACTTCTGTGACAGACGAGCAGCTCGGAGCCACGGCCTTTATCATGGAAATGCACATTTAGCACATTCACAACTCAGTGAACACTGGCCGGCTCAAATTAGCTATGCTAATCCTAAAAACGCTGAAGAGCGAGTGATTGAGGGGGATGGAGAGAGAGCGAGAGGGGCAAATAAGAGTGAGGAGATGGACCGCAAGTGACAGAAACTAGTGAGCCGGAAGGGGCAGCAGGAACAGGGAATGATGCGGGAGTCGGCAGGAAGAGGGATGGACACTTCACTTCACTTCAATATCTTTACAGTCACTTGATACATTTAATATATCCTTGTGGAATGAAAGAATTAATTTTACACACACATATTCGTACTGCCCCCAAGGGTAGTGATTAAAGTAAAGTCAATTATACTTTTTTTGATGGCAGCTGCCGCTTATAGAAATATTATTGTGAGTTCATAAAGTGCAGGGGAAATTGTTTTATTATTTAATTATTGCTTAATTGCATTGAGTTCCAGTACATTTTGATGCAGTTTCAGTAAATATAGAATACAGAATGTGTTTCTGTGGTAATGAGAAGAGAACATTCATTACCACACTCGCTTCACACACACACTATATATAAACATACACACAATATCTGTTGCTGGGTTGCAGCATTCTTCACTAACTGAAAAACTGGCATACAAAAAACTACAACAAACAATTTAATGTGCTAAACAATTTGCTAATCTGTTTCAATTAAAAACAGGAGTCATTGGTCTGAATCATGGACTGAACCATTCTGACATCTCACTGAATCGGCTCGGAGTCGTCGCTCGCTCACTAAAAGACACATTATTATTGATGTCTGATTAAAACACAAGCAGAGAACAGTTACTGTTACTAAGAACAATGTTTAAAATATGTACTTTGTAAGATTAGTGAAACTTAAATTAGTTTATAAAAAGTAAAGTGAGCAGTGTAGCAGAATAGAGTTTCAGAGCGCTGTTATATTTTTATCAAAAACAATTATATGTTGGAAAAAATAGAATTGGTTAAGTTTAGCAAGATGTTGGGACCGGTTTCTGTGGCCCCCCACTGGGAAAACCCTACTGAGCTCCGCTCTGTGAGGAAATCCGTATGAAGATTCCCTCCATAACGTACAGATTATCCTCTTATAGGAAAAAACAAAACATGTCAAGACACTAAATCAAAAGGAAATATTCAAACACGTGCAGGGAAGGGACATGAAATATTGATGCAGGGCTTTTTGATGTCTCTCATTAGAGTGAGAGGGTGAGAAACGGGACAATCTAACCCAATTTGTGTATGTGGATGGGAAATATTAACGGTGTATGATGGATGTGTATGTGTGTGGTATGATGTGTGGGGGTTGTTCATGATAAACTACATACATTAGACAAACAGTTAGCTGTGTGCAAGTGGGGGTAGAGTGTCTGGACGGTGGTCCTGTGGGTTTAATTACACTAGGAGGAAAGACCCCACCCAAGTCTGGAGAACTGTACCATGTGCCATAATCCCGCTGTAACACACACACACACACACACACACGCCTACCATCACCAGTCACAGCCATGCTGTGGCACACAGCTGCCTGTCTATTTGGCTCCATAAAATACCCTTGTCTGACTCCTCTCATCTGCCATACCAGCAAAGCAACATGGAAAATGAATCACCATAACCGCCCCCAGCCCGATCCGTTCTGTCTGACGGGTATGGTCTGATGGGTGAATTTTTATGAGCTGCATTTTGAAAATGGAAAAACAGTTTTCCTTAACTCGAGCTATCAACCCAGTGTCTAATGAAAGCAGGGACTTTGAAGCTCTGACAAAAACATACAGCACCATAAAAGTAACATAAAATAGTCCATACAACTCATTTTACACATTGTGGCAGGATTAAAACCCCAATCTTAGAATTTTTTGTGCCCTGATGGTGCTAGATTTAAGGTTTCCTGAAGCTATACGAAATCTTTCTCGGAGAAACCCAAAATTTAAAGGGATAGTTCACCCAAAAATTAAAATTCTATCTTCATTTGCTCCACCCTCATGTCATTCCAAAACCATAAGACTAGTTTTCCTCTTTGAAAAACAAATGAAGATATTTTTAATGAAGCCTGAGATTTTTGTCCCTCCATTGAAAGTCCATTCCACCAAAACTTTCATGCTTCAAAAGTTAATAAAGGCATCTTAAAAGTAATCCATTTCAATCCGGAACAGATTTAATTTAGCCTTTTAATCACATACTTTTATTCACGCACATACATAAAGCACACCAAACATGGTAAATGGAAGATCAAAGTGTATAGTGTCGCTAACAACCCAAGGTATGTAATACTGTATTATATGTGTGTATATTATATTATATTATATGAGTGTATATATTGTGTATATTTTATTCACAATATACACACACACAATATAATATACATACATATAATACAGTATTACATACCTTGGGTTGCTAGCGACACTATAGCATAATACTATATATTATATATTGGGTCACTAAAGACCCAAATATGTAATAATGATTGGCTTAACATTCATGCATTTAATGTTTAAAAACCTTAATCTGGTTTTGGAGTGACGTGTGTGAGTAAATGAGCACAGAATTTTAATTTTTGGGTGAACCTACCCTTTAAGTCATTATTCACTAAAAAAAAAATCTCCTTATCAAATCTTGACCTCTTGAACAACAAATGTGACAACATACAAGCAAGAGCCAATCATTAAGGTCATAATGATATTTGAAGACATTTGAAGAATGGTATTTTAATGATATTTGAAGATGCCGTGTGAATATCCGAACACAAATGAGATTTGAGAGCTCATGTGTTGTGTGATCCACAGGACACTCACTCCAATGTAATCCGACCAATCCTCAACAGCTTTCCAAATTTACCAAAGGCATCTGTGGAATGGGTCTAAACAAGAGTGACTCGTGACTAACAGGATGGTGTGCCGCTCAGGTTAGCTGTTGGTTGTTTAGCTTTGTGTTTGTTTAATAAGGACAAAGCAGAAAAGAAGCACTGAGCCAAAACAATCATCTGATACTCTGCCAGATTGATATTGTCTGATTTAAATATTCATATCCACTTAATGACCGCTTTCTATCTCATTTGCTGTGCCCACAGCATTTGTTCTCACAGACAGCACCCGTAGCGACACAGACAGACAGCTCTGCTGTGACTACTTCATCTGAGCACGTGTCTGAACAGTGCCCAAGATACAGTGGCCTCAAAACCTATTTGGACACCACACTTAAAAATGTATGAATTTCATGATATAGATAGGTCAGTGACAAATACCACGGTAAAGAAAAGGAATCTTTGGGCAACATGTGCCAAGTTTGTAGGAATTTACTCTTTGTATTCAGGTTGGTTTTCATAAGTTATTTCTTTTATTCAATTTTTATTATACAATTTTCAATAAAAGTTAAAATTGTATATCTCGAAAATAACGTGATGTAACCATTAAATTAAAAGAATATAAAAAAAAGTTATAATATATTTTCCTTATATTTAAAAAAAAAAAAAAGTTTGTACCTGCAGATAATCTAACATTAATGAAATAAAAGGCCATGTGTAAAAGTGTACTTAAGTGTAAAAGTACATGTTTGACTGTTTTTTTACACCCTTAAGTACACTTTTAAAAAGTGCACTTTGTAATAATGTCAGACTAAAAGTTCAAAATGATCATTGTTTTAACAATCTTTTGTCATGCTCTAAAGAAATACACTTATTTTGTTAACTAACATACTAAAACTTACTTTTAGATAACCATAAATGCGTATCACATACGGCAGCACACATAATCATAACCATATTTCAAAGACAATAGAAGTGATTGTGAAATGACAAATAAATATTTACTTAAGTCCTGTCAACTAATTGCATTTAGTTTAGTTAGTTAACTAGTTAGTTAACTAATTACATCAGTTTATAATACATAATAATTGAATTGCAATGAACATGAAACACTGAAAACATTACATTGTTTTTTTTTTTTAAGTATGCTAAAATGTATTTCTTTTATATAAGAGTACATAGGACCAGTGTTTTGGAAAATGGATGGATTAAAATATAAGTAAGGGTTAATGCCCGACGAGGTGTCCATTGTCAGGTATTAATGGACGACGGCGAGGAGTGAACTGTCCGACGCGCAGCGAAGTCCATTAATACCTGACAATGGACACCTTGAAGGGCATTAACCCGCTTATACCATGGTCATTTGCCAAATAACACATTTTTAAAACATTAGTTTATATTTTAATTAGTTTTACAATCGAAATCTAAAGTTTTTACAAACAATAACTTGGTTTCCCTGGTTAGACGGTTTATTTACTAGGTGTCCTCTATAACTTTTTAATGGACACCCTGCAGCCAATCAGTATCGAGTATTCACCCAGACCATAATATAATATAATATAATATAATATAATATAATATAATATAATATAATATAATATAATATAATATAATATAATATAATATAATATAATATAATATAATATAATATAATATAATATAATATAATAATACAATATAATACAATACAATACAATACAATACAATATAATATAATATAATATAATATAATATAATATAATATAATATAATATAATATAATATAATATAATATAATATAATATAATACAATGTCACTGAATTAGTTGTGTGGTGTGTAGGAGTGTGTTGGCGTATGGAAGATGATGCATCTGGGGCAAACAGAGACACACACCCAGATATGCATTTCTGCAAACAGTCGTTCCCACTGGGAGCGCTTTTGATCTACTTGGGCATGACTTCTTTTTTGGTTGACAGCAGAGGTCCAAGGCGCGACTCAACCCAGTCATGCGTGTGTGTGAGCAGCTGTTTGTCAGCCCTCTGTCCATCGCAAGTGTGGGGTTTCGGATTAGGCCTACTGAGTCAAATAACAAGCCAAGAGAACACAGCTGGTCCACACACCACAAAAACAACAGAAGAAACAAGGCTATGAGCACACTTACAAGGCATTATAATATGCATTACTGTACAAAGAGGAAATGGACGAAGTAGAAAAATCCTCTTAAGTTACTAGCATCTATCAGCTGTGATCAGAGGATTTAGACTGCACTCAGAGGGGATGCCAGCCAGATTAAACAGAGATTAAACCTACAATACATTCACCCACATCAAACATCTTTGGGGTCCAAAGCCAGATCATAAAGCACCTCCAGCACTGATATCTGACTGCAAGCTGAGGCCTTTTGAAACTTCCTGTTGGTGTTGCTTAACTTCCTATGGGCAAGTGGGACGACTACACTTGTTATGATGAGGATGATTTTCAAAAGCACAATCCCTGCTGAGAGTTTGCTTTAAAGGGAAAAATGAAAAGCGTTTACTTACTAAAAATTAACTTCTGTGCTCCAGTATCCTAAAAGACTAACAATATCTGTTGAATGTCAGCACATTTAAACCCTTTCTGAAAAGTTGGGCATCTGAATTCATCCCCCTTAATTCACCACCTCTACAGGCATCAAAGCCCTGCCTCTGTAACAAATCCTCCACCTTCAGCAACAAACATAAACACTATTACTGTCAGACCTTAAATTAATGTGGATAGAAA
Organism: Scardinius erythrophthalmus; assembly: GCF_964197995.2. Taxonomy (NCBI): domain Eukaryota; kingdom Metazoa; phylum Chordata; class Actinopteri; order Cypriniformes; family Leuciscidae; genus Scardinius; species Scardinius erythrophthalmus. The sequence continues at coordinate 35,450,471 of NC_138230.1, forward strand.
CATGGCCCAGATCATTTGGTCTGAGGAGTATTTGATGAAAAATTTTCAATGAGAAAATTTTCAATGAGTTCATAATGAAATCTCTTAATTCTGATAGCATGAATCTTGATGTAAGGGAAAGTTTGATTCCATTCTGTGAAAAAAATAAAATAAAGTAAAGTAAAGTAAAGTAAAGTAAAGTAAAGTAAAATAAAATAAAATAAAAGTATAGTGTTCAACAGTTATTTTGCATCATGTTATGTTGTCATTAATACGTAATGCTATCACCAACGTTGGGAAAAATACATGCTTGAACATTTTCAAATAAAGTCACGTGTAAGTGCATAGCTGATTTACACTTTATTAAATTAAACAAAAATAATAGTAATAATATTAATAATTATAAGGGTGTTTATTTTCATCAGTACATCATTTCATCAGTCTATCGTTTGACTCTTGTGAAGATTCAGTCCAATTTGGTGAACTGGTTAAACCAGTTCACTAAAGAGAATCAGATTAAAAGAATGATTTGTTTACGAGCCGGGCATCTCTAGTACTTTGGCAAATGTTAGAACAGAGCATGATTTTGTAGATATCTCTTCCGATATGTCTTCTTTCTTGTCAAGACTGATAATGATCAAAGCTATATAAATAGGGCAGCACAGATCCAATCAGATTTGAACAAACTTGAAATCATAAAGAAAAGGCATCTCCCTCTATTTATACTTGCACACACTCATTAACACCCTGGATTGAGCCATCAGAGGTTTGCTCATCACCCAAGGGAATTGCATTGACCTAGATCCAGTGCCAACCATAAACAGCATTAAACACAGAAAAAAAATAATAATAATAAGATTAAATTGTTTCTCTGAGATCTGTGTACGACCACACGGTTCAGAGTGTTCCTGTGAGCTAGCTGAATGCGGGGCTAATTTCAAGTGTGTCGGGCTAATTTGAGCTATGAATTGCTCTTCAACAGCCTCAAAGCTCCCTTCGTCAGGTTGCCATGGCTACTTCAGGACTTGACGTGCTGCTGAGTTGCCAGTCAGCACAGTAGTTTACTGCAGACACCCACCTGTAATGTCACTAAAACACACTGCAAGAGGAAGGGGACACAGCAGGACTCCTGACACTAGAATGCCAAACCAAGGGACTCAAAATGAGCCAAGACATTTATAACACAAAGCACTCCAAAAAAAAAACTGTATTTTCATTTGTTGTACTGACTTCACCTTTTCTAATATATAAAATAGGCACATACATATATATATAAAAAAAAAAAATTGTGAACTTCACCTTACTCATGTGGAACTCCAGTCGTCGTATGTATCGCTCTATGGTCTTGATTTGCTGGGAAGCAAGGAAATAAAATGACAAAATCAGAAAGTTATTCACTGAAAAAGAATTGCAAAAGATTTCACAGTGAGCAATCTAAGTTCAGAGTTCAACTGACACCTTAGGCGATTAGAGTGTCGCAATAACGAATCACTGCTGCAGGAATGCAGCACATCATTTATGTAAAGCTGCTTATTTTTCCTGCAGCATGTTTCTAACTTCTTGTAACGTTTTAAAAAGGTTAACACAGGTCAACTTCGACAGGTTAAGAAGCATTAGTGTGTTTAAGGACCCTACCTTGTCCAGATCATACAGCACACCCTGAGGAAGAAAAAAAAGATATGTATCAGTGGAAATGCTAGAAAAATCAACCTATTATAACAATAAAAAAAAAAAATTATATATATATATATATATATATATATATGAAGGTCACCAGGGATTTCTTGCTGGTTTTGCTAGAAAAGTAGTCTTTAAACTAAAAAAATATGCTACACTGCAATTAATGACTTCTTACTAAGCTTTCAATTTCTTTTTTTAAAATTTTTTTCACTTGTTTTTCATTTGTTTATACTAAAAAGAAAAAAAATCTGCCAATGCAGTAAGCCAAAATATCTCATATTAAAAATATATTCTCTGAAAACAAGTCTTAACATCTTATGCAGTGTTGCTTATTTAAATGATTTCTATATATGTTTAATACATCATTTTATTATAATATACATGTTTCTGAAAGAAGTCATTCGTACTATATATTTTTGAGGAAACCATAAACCATATAACATTTTAGGATAGTCGCCTATTGAAATCAATAGATTAGCAGCACTCTGATGCACTATAAACTATAGTGTGTAGGAAACCTGATGATGTCTCACCAGTCTGGAATTCCTCTTCATGTCTTTCATAAGGGAAGTGAGTTTATCCAGCTCTGTTTGGTGCACCTCTAGATATTCACTGACAGAAAGAGAAAACGACAAATCCTTCAGAACTCTGTAGAACTGCATGACTGCACACAGTACAAAGATTTCATCAAAGCCATTCTGAGCAGCAATGATTCATGCAGTCAATGTGCATACAGTATGACGGTAGACAGCTGAGAGAGAAGATCTACAGTATGTGACAGGACATATGTGAATCAGAGGAGACATCTAAACAGCACTCACTCCAGGCCTTGTTTGAGGGCTCCGTAAACTTCTTCCACTCTTTTGGGCTGAGGCTCTCGTGAGCTGCTGCTGCTGCTGGATTTGTGCCCGGACAGATGGGGCTTCCTGGGCTTTGAGATGGGCTTCTTCTGCACTGCTGAGTTCCCCATGAAGGAGTTACACCTGAGAACACAAACAGATGAGGATGAATCTCAAGGAACCTGTGGAACATGTGGTGGTCATTTTCACCACAAAATCAAAAGAAAGAAATTATATGTTTCTTAAAGTAAATTAAGCCTTATTTTAGGACAATTACAATCAAGGAAAAGTATTCTAGGTTGCCAAGTCTCTGTGTTAGTTGCTAGTCAAGTCAAATTTATTTATATAGCACATCGTTTCAAAAGCAGCTTTACAGAAAGTCATACTAATGACTTTGTGATTTACCATAGAGGTGTTTTAAAGGGGACCTATTATGCCCTTTTTCAAAGTCTTGATTTTCTTTTTGGGGTCTACAAGAAAAGGTTTTCAAACTTGAAAGTTAAAAAAAAAACACATTATTTTTCACACATTTTACATTGTTGCAGCACCTCTCTTCCCAGTATGTCAGTAATGCTGTTTAGTTCCAAAAAAAAAAAAAAAGCAATTTTATATGATTGGTCGGCTTGACCAGTGTGTTGTGATTGGTCAACCATTTCAAGCATGTTTCAGAAATGTCACAGCCTTCACTGTCATTACCGTGAGTTTCAACACACTACTAACACAACTCAATCAGGCCTTGCCTGGATCGGGAACAAAGGCAAACAGGAACTAAACAGGTGTCCTTACCAAAAGGACTTTGTAGGAGGACGTGGAGCTGGAGAGGGATGTGACCAAGAAGGGTCTGACAGAGGAAACTACCATGGATGAGACGACGGAGGGAGGAGCTGACGGAGCGAGGATCCAGATGCTGACCAAGAGCACAGCCAGGATGAAGGACCATGATGGAACCAATGGTGGGAGGATCCAGGGTGGAATCAGATGTCTGACAAGCAGGGGTGGAGCCAGGATAGTTGGAGACCTAGGCGGAGCCGAGGAGACACAGAGACCCGACGGAGCTGAAGGGGTGGAGGGACGAAGCGTAGCTGAAGGCCTGGAAGTCTGTGGCGCAGGCAGAGTGATGACTGACCAAGGGAGCCCGGTGAAGCCGTAAGGACGATTGCCTCAGATGGAACCAAGTGAGGAATGAGCCAAAGCAGAGCCGACTGGTCGACATCCCGAGGCAGAGACAGAAGTTCCTCATGCCAAGGCAGAGCTGGAGACTGGAAGACCCAAGGCAGATCCGAGTTTCTGGTTGGAGCCAACGGAAGAGGAGCTGAGGGACTGAAGGGAACCAGCGGAGACGGGGCCAGAGGACTAGCTTGCTTTGGTAGAGGTGGTGGGAGAGAAAGGCCGGGTGGGATAATTAGAAACCCAAGATACTTGGAGTCTTGAAGCTAGGTGGAACCAACGGCGATAGGAGACTTAGAGGAATAACATCATCTAAATCTATCTAATCAAATTTCCTAGGGCTCCAGGCCGATGTTGAGCTCAGGAGTCAGCTCTGGCGCTGGCATTTCGGGGGGGTTGGCCTCTGTATCTGCGTTAGCTCAGTCATCTTCTCCTTTGGAAGCTTGGTTGGTGGATGGCTGGGCTCTGGATCCGGAGTGGGGCTGGTGATGTCTTCATCATCTGCAGTGCAGACAATGAATGAAGATCCACAATTCACCAGCACCCACTCCACATAGGAACTAAAATTCCTCTGAGGACCGTCCACGGGAGGGCATATTTAAAATAAATAATTTCTTATTTTTTATTCTTTGAGGTGAAACATGATCTGGAAATGTTTTTGTGAGATTCACCCATGCAATATCTTCACTTTAAAAGAGAATCCTAAATCCATGAGCCATCTATATATATTTTTCTTCTGCAGCTCCCTAACGTAAACACCAGTGAGTTTAGTGCAGACTTGGAGTCTGTAGTCTAGTGTTGGAATTTCAGAGCACTTCACACTCATCTGTGCAATATCCTTGCAAATAACCACCCCTTTCTCTTTTCAGAGATTTCAAGGATTCATGTCATAATTTTAGTTAAACCCCAAAATGTTACAAGGATAAAGCTTGTGCTGTACATCTAATGCCACTCTTGCCTCAATGCTTTCTGACATTTAAGACTTCTGTCAAAAGGCAGGGTGCTTATTAGCCTACTTCTGATGTCACAGTAATAATATTCATGTTTCATAATAACACAAAGGCAGTTGGTTGTTCGACATGTCTGAACGTGTCACAGGCACAGACAGTAAAAAAGAGCACTAGAGGTAGTGCTACAGTAAATCTAGGACATTGTGTAGAATGAGCACATGCTGTTGCCTAAGGGGTCACCCAGTCACGATTCACTCCGTCATACTAAGATAAGCCAGCACGCACAGTTAAAATACACTCTTTAATGCGGTTACTGCATCTGTTGTTTCACATCACTGTAATTTGCAGTTCTTTTGCAATTTGTTTTTATAGAGGAAAGTCTGAAAAGTGGTAGCAGAAATCGGTGGAATTAACGATTTAGCAAATATTGGTGTGGTGTTGGGGTGTCCACATACTTTTGGTCATGCTTTATTTATAGCTCTATATAGAAACCCCCGTTAAAAATCAATGCAGAGAGTTAAGAGGTTTTGCCCACTTGTCAGAAAATTTGTTAGGTGCAAATTCTGAGTAAGCACCCAGAAATGGGACATGGTAGGGCTGCACAATATATCGAAATTATCGAAATATCACAAATGTATATAATCGCGATATGCATATCGCAACAGCTTGCAATAACTGGGGTCATGAACAAAAGACAAAGAGAAAATCACTCACTGCTCTTGGCTGATTGACTTTTTTAGCTTTAATAAGAATCAATTTAATTCATAGTGAAGACTAAGCAGTGTTTTATTTTTACATTTGATTATTCAGTTTCTGTTGTTAAATAAACCTAATGTAGGATAACCTGAAAGCCTAAAACCCGTGGTTTACACTGATTTTAAAATAACCCTTCTCCTGCTACAGTAAAACACTGATGTTCACTTTCAGAAGTTGTAGGGATGTTTTGTCACAAAAAGAATGTGAAACATGTAGGTTATCATTTTAAATACACTTTAAAGATAATTTAAGTTTATTTTACACACTTTAAGCATTATCGTATTGCATATCGAATATCGCATTATTTAATGAGTTATCGCATATCGGATTTTTCTTCAATATCGTGCAGCCCTAGCACATGGCATGAATTAAACACTATTACATGATACAATATTTTCACATCCTTTCTCAATCTCTCACCTCTGCCTGCAAATGCTTTAAAATATGTTTAACAGTCCTATGTAAAGTGTTAAAAATACAATTGTTTCTTCTGCAGTGGCAAAACCGATTTTTTATATGCATCCAGTGAATCAAGAAGCTCATCTAGAGAGGGGTGAGTGTTTTAGCTTCTGACAGGGCAGATGACCTCACCGTGAGCGTCTCTCCTGCAGGGTGCTGAAGCCGGCGAATGACTGGCTCCTGATGATGCCATTGGGCCCTCCAGGAGAGTGAGTGCCAGCAGCCATGATGTCTGGAGAGCGGGAGGACACTCCTGCAAGGGGACAGAGGGAAGAGAGAAGTCAGTGGTAAAGATGGGGGAAGGGTTGTGTGTCTAGGATGATGCCGTTAATATGATAAATATTTAGTTATACGCAGAGTTATGCTTCAACTAAGTTCAATGGTTCAATGCAAAAATAATTAGTAGAGCATAAATTGTAACTTAGTGCCCCTTTAAGTCACAACTATAGGCTTAGTTTTAACTTGCACATAGCTGGTGCAACAGGACTGACTTAGATCTTATTTTTTGAAAGATACTGGCTCTCTAATAAAAACAAATCCTGACAACCTTGTCTGCAAATTAATGTACAATAAGCCAGCTAAAAATCACACAGGAAAGCAAGCAATGAGTCATTTAATCTCCAGTGTATATGGTTACCAAAAATAGCACTGCAGGGTGAGAAGACCCCATACGGTGCACATTCAGAGGTTTTTATAAACCGCTCGAAGCCACCTGAGCCCACCGCAGATGAAGACAGAAAAAGCACTTACAAACAGGAGGTGGTCTAATGGAACCCTGAAAGACCAACGCCATCACTCATTTCTATCAAATGCAATGATCCAGAGAGGGTGTAGAAATCTCCCGCCTACAAAAAAGCCTTCATGATCATCTCTGATCTCCTTATAGCTCATCTCCAACCTCCCATATTTCATCAGAGCAAAGTGGGATGATGACAGCAGTGGCAAACTCCCGATTTGAGGGTAATGAGGCTATGAGATCTGCGATCATTGATAAGAAAGGACTCATTTTTGACCCTAAATTAGCAAGCAACCATCATAACCCTGCCGGGGCACTGACATCTACACCAAAACAGAGGGAAAAATCTGGGTTTTGAGGCTGAGATTCTCTCCATAGTTGAGGTTACATACTGTGTCCAGGGGCCGTGTGTAGGAGGTAATTATACACCTGTGGGTTTTATGCTCAGTGCAATAGATACACCATTGCTTAGATGGAGCTACACAAAAGCAATACGGCTCTGAGATAGATGTTGTTTTGCACGGGAAATACAAAAGAGTCTTGTATAACGTGTACCAGGCTATTTATAGGCACTGTAGAACATGAACTTATGTACCGTGCATTGTGATCATGACAAAACAAACAGATAATTCACATAAAAGGCAGAAATAATAAAAAGAATACACAGTAGCTTATGATTTTTGCTGCCTAAAATAACACATCCAATCAGAGAAAAGCAATGCTCTACAGAATGGGGATACATTTCCATACTTCTCAAAATGTGTTCCTCCTCAAAAAGTAATATCAAATAAAATAAATATATATATATTTTAATTAATATAATTGATTTATTTAATTTTGAATTGAATATTAACGGTGTAACACAACTTGAGAAAAACTTTGGCAAATTTGACCCTATTCCTGGATTATTTCAATCACTTTTGGCATGTCATATGATTTATTTCAACTTAATAATTCATGCATCAAGGTGTTCATGTTGATGAATCAAAATGCAAAATGAACACAACCTATTTAACCAATTGCTTATTTCAACAAACAAAGGTTCCACTTCAGTTTCAAAAACACAAAGCGACACTGTGCCACCCAGTGCATGCTGGGATTGTTCCACTCATTCTATTCAGGCCTGGCCGTCTCGGTTCACAGGCACTTGTGAAGCGCTGTTGATGTTGGCTACGTCATCCCCGTCCCTTCGGGCACGACTGCTCATAAGTATTCGGAGTACAGCTGCCTGGCACCCAATTCTGAACTCCTCACTGTGAGAGACGGATGATGAGGACAAAAGAACCGAGGAGGGGGGGTTTTTATTAATTTGTCACCTCCAGCAGGGACCATGTTTATCTGGCCCGTTGAGAGTGTGAGGGGGTCTTAAAGCTGGGCAGGAGAAGTACCGAATGAAAAGTGATAAACTGGTCCCTCGTTCCCTCCAAAAATCCCACATTATAAATTCTGACTAGTGTTTTTTTGTTATTTTAAACATAAATCTAAAAAAAATCTCTCTCTCACTCTCTCTCTCTCTCTCTCTCTCTCTCTCTCTCTCTCTCTCTCTCTCTCTCTCTCTCTCTCTCCTCTCTCTCTCTCTCTCTCTCTCTCTCTCTCTCTCTCTCTCTCT